>NW_027440131.1:0-19594 GCF_031893055.1 Leptodactylus fuscus | reverse complement strand
GATATATTTAATATATGTGCACTAGATATATAATATATGTGCACTGGATATTTAATATATGTGCACTGGATATATATAATACATGTGCACTGGATATATAATATATGTGCACTGGATATTTATTATATATGTGCACTGCATATATATAATATATGTGCACTGGATATATAATATATGTGCACTGGATATATAAAATATGTGCACAGGATATATATAATATATGTGCACTGGACCTAAAATTTAAGTGCACTGGATATATAATATATGTGCACTGGATATTTAAAATAAATGTGCACTGGATATATAATACATGTGAACTGGATATATAATATATGTGCACTGGATATTTAATATATGTGCACTGGATATATATAATATATGTGCACTGAATATTTAATATATGTGCACTGGATATATATAATATATGTGCACTGGATATATAATATATGTGCACTGGATATAAAATATTTGTGCACTAGATATATAAAATATGTGCACAGTATATATATAATATATGTGTACTGGACCTAAAATTTAAGTGCACTGGATATATAATATATGTGCACTGGATATTTAAAATAAATGTGATCTGTATATATAATATATGTGCACTAGATATTTAATATATGTGCACTGGATATATATAATATATGTGCACTGGATTTATAATACTTGTGCACTGGTTAGTTAAATTATATGTGCACTGGATATATAATATATGTGCACTGGATATATTTAATATATGTGCACTGGATATATAATATATGTGCACTGGATAATTAACATATGTGCACTGGATATATTTAATATATGTGCACTGGATGTATATAATATGTGTGCACTGGATATATAATATATGTGCACTGGATATATATAATATATGTGCACTGGATATATAATATATGTGCACTGGATATTTAATATATGTGCACTGGATATATTTAATATATGTGCACTGGATGTATATAATATGTGTGCACTGGATATATAATATATGTGCACTGGATATATATAATAGATGTGCACTGGATATATAATATATGTGCACTGGATATATTTAATATATGTGCACTGGATATATAATATATGTGCACTGGATATTTAATATATGTGCACTGGATATATATAATATATGTGCACTGGATGTATATAATATGTGTGCACTGGATATATAATATATGTGCACTGGATATATTTAATATATGTGCACTGGATGTATATAATATGTGTGCACTGGATATATAATATATGTGCACTGGATATATATAATATATGTGCACTGGATATATAATATATGTGCACTGGATATTTAATATATGTGCACTGGATATATATAATATATGTGCACTGGATATATAATATATGTGCACTGGATATATTTATAATATATGTGCACTGGATATTTAATATATGTGCACTGGATATATTTAATATATGTGCACTGGATGTATATAATATGCGTGAACTGGATATATAATATATGTGCACTAAATATATATAATATATGTGCACTGGATATATAATATGTGTGCACTGGATATATATAATATATGTGCACTGGATATTTAATATATGTGCAATGGATATACATAATATGTGTGCACTGGATCTATAATATATGTGCACTGGATATATAATATATGTGCACTGGATATTTAATATATGTGCACTGGATATATAATATATGTGCACTGGATATATAATATATGTGCACAGGATATATATAATATATGTGCACTGGATATTTAATATATGTGCACTGGATATACATAATATATGTGCACTGGATATATAATATATGAGCACTGGATATTTAATATATGTGCACTGGATATATATAATATATGTGCACTGGATATATAATATATGTGCACTGGATATAAATAATATATGTGCACTGGATATTTAATATATGTGCACTGGATATATATAATATATGTGCACTGGATATATTTATAATATATGTGCACTGGATATATATATATAATCTATGTGCACTGGATATATAATATATGTGCACTGGATATATCTAATATATGTGCACTGGATCTATAATATATGTGCACTGGATGTATAATATATGTGCACTGGATATATAATATATATGCACTGGATATATAATATATGTGCACTGGATATATTTATAATATATGTGCACTGGATATTTATAATATATGTGTAATGGATATGTTTAATATATGTGCACTGGATATATAATATATGTGCACTGGAAATTTGTAATAAATGTGCACTGGATATATAATATATGTGCAATTGATATATTTAATATATGTGCACTGGATATATAATATATGTGCACTGGATATTTAATGTATGTGCACTGGATATTTATAATAAATGTGCACTGGATATATAATATATGTGCAATGGATATATTTAATATATGTGCTCTGGATATATAATATATGTGCACTGGATATTTAATATATATACACTGGATATATATAATATATGTGCACTGGATATATAATATACGTTCACTGGATATATATAATATATGTGCACTGGTTCTATAATATATGTGCACTGGATATTTATAATATATGTGCACTGGATATATAATATATGTGCACTGGATATATTTAATATATGTGCACTAGATGTATAACATATGTGAACTGGATATTTAATATATGTGCACTGGATATATGTAATATATGTGCACTGGATGTGTAACATATGTGCACTGGACATTTAATATATGTGCAATGGATATATATAATATATGTGCACTGGATCTATAATATATGTGCATTAGATATTTATAATATGTGTGCACTGGATATTTAATATATGTGCACTGAATATATATATATATATATATATATATATATATATATATAATATATGTGCACTGGATATTTATAATATATGTGCAATGGATATATTTAATATATGTGCACTGGATATTTTATATATGTGCACTGGATTTATATAATATATGTGCAGTGGATGTATAATATATGTGCACTCTATATTTAATATATGTGCACTGAATATATATATAATATATGTGCACTGGATATTTATAATATATGTGCAATGGATATATTTAATATATGTGCACTAGATATATAATATATGTGCACTGGATATTTAATATATGTGCACTGGATATATATAATACATGTGCACTGGATATATAATATATGTGCACTGGATATTTATTATATATGTGCACTGCATATATATATAATATATGTGCACTGGATATATAATATATGTACACTGGATATATAAAATATGTGCACAGGATATATATAATATATGTGCACTGGACCTAAAATTTAAGTGCACTGGATATATAATATATGTGCACTGGATATTTAAAATAAATGTGCACTGGATATATAATACATGTGCACTGGATATATAATATATGTGCACTGGATATTTAATATATGTGCACTGGATATATATAATATATGTGCACTGAATATTTAATATATGTGCACTGGATATATATAATATATGTGCACTGGATATATAATATATGTGCACTGGATATATAATATATGTGCACTAGATATATAAAATATGTGCACAGGATATATATAATATATGTGCACTGGACCTAAAATTTAAGTGCACTGGATATATAATATATGTGCACTAGATATTTAATATATGTGCCCTGGATATATATAATATATGTGCACTGGATTTATAATACTTGTGCACTGGTTAGTTAAATTATATGTGCACTGGATATATAATATATGTGCACTGGATATATTTAATATATGTGCACTGGATATATAATATATGTGCACTGGATATTTAATATATGTGCACTGGATATATTTAATATATGTGCACTGGATGTATATAATATGTGTGCACTGGATATATAATATATGTGCACTGGATATATATAATATATGTGCACTGGATATATAATATATGTGCACTGGATATTTAATGTATGTGCACTGGATATATTTAATATATGTGCACTGGATGTATATAATATGTGTGCACTGGATATATAATATATGTGCACTGGATATATATAATATATGTGCACTGGATATATAATATATGTGCACTGGATATATTTAATATATGTGCACTGGATATATAATATATGTGCACTGGATATTTAATATATGTGCACTGGATATATATAATATATGTGCACTGGATGTATATAATATGTGTGCACTGGATATATAATATATGTGCACTGGATATATATAATATATGTGCACTGGATATATAATATATGTGCACTGGATATTTAATATATGTGCACTGGATATATTTAATATATGTGCACTGGATGTATATAATATGTGTGCACTGGATATATAATATATGTGCACTGGATATATATAATATATGTGCACTGGATATATAATATATGTGCACTGGATATATTTAATATATGTGCACTGGATATATAATATATGTGCACTGGATATTTAATATATGTGCACTGGATATATATAATATGTGTGCACTGGATATATAATATATGTGCACTGGATATATTTATAATATTTGTGCACTGGACATTTAATATATGTGCACTGGATATATTTAATATATGTGCACTGGATGTATATAATATATGTGCACTGAATATTTAATATATGTGCACTGGATATATATAATATATGTGCACTGGATATATAATATATGTGCACTGGATATATAATATATGTGCACTAGATATATAAAATATGTGCACAGGATATATATAATATATGTGCACTGGACCTAAAATTTAAGTGCACTGGATATATAATATATGTGCACTAGATATTTAATATATGTGCCCTGGATATATATAATATATGTGCACTGGATTTATAATACTTGTGCACTGGTTAGTTAAATTATATGTGCACTGGATATATAATATATGTGCACTGGATATATTTAATATATGTGCACTGGATATATAATATATGTGCACTGGATATTTAATATATGTGCACTGGATATATTTAATATATGTGCACTGGATGTATATAATATGTGTGCACTGGATATATAATATATGTGCACTGGATATATATAATATATGTGCACTGGATATATAATATATGTGCACTGGATATTTAATGTATGTGCACTGGATATATTTAATATATGTGCACTGGATGTATATAATATGTGTGCACTGGATATATAATATATGTGCACTGGATATATATAATATATGTGCACTGGATATATAATATATGTGCACTGGATATATTTAATATATGTGCACTGGATATATAATATATGTGCACTGGATATTTAATATATGTGCACTGGATATATATAATATATGTGCACTGGATGTATATAATATGTGTGCACTGGATATATAATATATGTGCACTGGATATATATAATATATGTGCACTGGATATATAATATATGTGCACTGGATATTTAATATATGTGCACTGGATATATTTAATATATGTGCACTGGATGTATATAATATGTGTGCACTGGATATATAATATATGTGCACTGGATATATATAATATATGTGCACTGGATATATAATATATGTGCACTGGATATATTTAATATATGTGCACTGGATATATAATATATGTGCACTGGATATTTAATATATGTGCACTGGATATATATAATATGTGTGCACTGGATATATAATATATGTGCACTGGATATATTTATAATATTTGTGCACTGGACATTTAATATATGTGCACTGGATATATTTAATATATGTGCACTGGATGTATATAATATGCGTGAACTGGATATATAATATATGTGCACTAAATATATATAATATATGTGCACTGGATATATAATATGTGTGTACTGGATATATATAATATATGTGCACTGGATATTTAATATATGTGCAATGGATATACATAATATGTGTGCACTGGATCTATAATATATGTGCACTGGATATATAATATATGTGCACTGGATATTTAATATATGTGCACTGGATATATAATATATGTGCACTGGATATATAATATATGTGCACTGGATATAAATAATATATGTGCACTGGATATTTAATATATGTGCACTGGATATATATAATATATGTGCACTGGATATATTTATAATATATGTGCACTGGATATATATATAATCTATGTGCACTGGATATATAATATATGTGCACTGGATATATCTAATATATGTGCACTGGATCTATAATATATGTGCACTGGATGTATAATATATGTGCACTGGATATATAATATATATGCACTGGATATATAATATATGTGCACTGGATATATTTATAATATATGTGCACTGGATATTTAATATATGTGCACTGGATATATTTAATATAGGTGCACTGGAAATTTAATATATGTGCACTGGATATATATAATCTATGTGCACTGGATATATATAATATATGTGCACTGGATCTAAAATATATGTACACTGGATATAAATAATATATGTGCACTCGATCTATAATATATGTGCACTGGAAATTTAAAATATATGTGCACAGAATATATAATATATGTGCAAAGGATATTTAAAATATAAGCACTGGTGTCACGGGATGGTTAGAGTCTATACTATAGGCAATGTGTAATATATATTTCATGTGGAATGTATTCTCTAACCTGTTATATACATCAATGTGTAGTTGGCTGATTGGGGTCTAGTGTGTTAGCACATTGTATGCAAATACCTCTAACTAGTGAGGACAATGGGTGGAGATAATCTGATCAGTGTCTCCAAGAAGATGTTGGATGGTGCATTGTCCATAGTAGACAGGGAGTCTGCTCTCCTTGGTATAGGTGAGGGGGGAAGGATCTGTGACTCAGCCCTTCCCACCCACAGATATAGGTGTAACAGTTTTAGTATATAGTTGTAGCTGGAGTTAGTATGTGTTAGCCGGCCTGTGCACAGCTCTGTAGAGAGCCAGGATTTAGTTACAGGACCAAGGAGCCAAAGCTATCATTGGATTGTGACTTCTGTGGACTTATTGTTGTTACGGTTGATGTGACTGCCACCGGCTACTAACTTTGTGGATTACAATAAATTGCTGTTGTCTCCCGACCTCTTGCGTCCGTGTTGATTCAAAAGACCATCCGGAGGAAGACGTATACCTTTGCTCCGTGACAACTGGTTGGCAGCGGTGGGATCAACAGCGGACAGCGAGATGGACTACAGCAGCCCAGCGATTAATGGAGCCACAACCTCAGAATACAGGAACTGGACTATGGCAAGTCTACAAGTAAGGGCCCGGGAACTAAACCTGAGTTACCAGGGAAGAACGAAAGAGCAACTGATCGAGGCACTGGAGGAGATGACCCTGCAAAGCGACCATGAGGAGGGCTGCCCCCAGGAGACAGTAGAGATACAGGAGTGGCAGGTACAGACCCAAAAGAGCAGATGGGTTGTTTTGTATGAGGAGGAATTGGCAGTGCTGGGGCTAGGAGCAACTGCAGAGCAAAGGAGTAGAGCATTACAGAGGGCTCAGGAAACGGAGAAGGAGGAACAGAGAATGGCACATGAAAAGGAAAGAATGGCGCATGAAATGCGAATGGCTGAGATAACTACGCGGAATTATAATCAAACGTCGACCCCCAGCCCAACAGTGAGAGAACCACCATATGTCTCCCATAAACACTTCAAGACCTTTGATGAAGCGGCTGGGGATGTTGATGGATATTTTCAGGACTTCGAACACCAGTGCCGCCTGATGGAAGTCCCAGAGAAGGATTGGGTCCGGTATCTGGTGGGGCACCTACGAGATGGGGCTGCGGAAGCTCTCAGAGCCATGGACCCTAGTGATCAGCGGGACTATGAGGCCATTAAAAGAGCGGTGCAGAAGTATTATGCAGTCACTCCAGAGACCTACCGAGTTCAGTTCCGCTCTTTGTCTTACAATGGGGGAAGCTCCTTCCACATGTTCGCCCACAAGTTGAAGCAAGCATGCAAGCGCTGGCTAGAAGGAGAGGAGGCTGTCACAGTCGATAAGGTCCTCCAAGTCATACTTAAGGAACAGTTCTTTTCCCAGTGCCCCGCTGAGATCCGTGAGTGGGTGCTGGAACGGAACCCAGCCACAGTGGAGCAAGCTGCTTCCCTTGCAGATGAGGGCCTGACCATCAAGCCGCAGTGGAAGAGGTTGTTTGCAGAGGAGCGGAAAACTACCACAGTCCGCCAGACACCCTTCAGCCAGCCAACCACCTTTCGTGCCCGGCCTCAGGATTACAATTCCCCCTCTACCCCTGCCCCAGCCCATCGGCCTCCAGCTATGAACAACCCTGTCCCTAGACAACGACCTACTGGAAGAATGCTAGAGCGCAGATGTTTTGGGTGCGGGCGGCCTGGACATTTGCAAGCTAGTTGCCCTGTTAACATGGGGACACGGGCCACCGTGGCATCCCGGCCTATTCACTACCTGGGAACCACCCCTAGGACAGAAAGTTTGGCCCCATTTCCAGATGACTCCATGAATGACCCATCTGTTCCACCTCCAGGGGTCTATGGGATTCAGCCTTCCGCCACACATCCCGCAAACCTTCAGAGGAAGCACTTGCAGGAGGTCCTACTGGATGGCCGAACAGTTGTTGGATTCCGGGACTCGGGAGCTTTCCTAACGGTAGCGGACCCCCGAGTTGTGCGACCCGAGGCCCTAGAGGAGGGCCCTGGCATTTCTATCAAGTTGGCAGGGGGTACTCAAAGAAGTATTCCTAAAGCTACCGTGGAACTCGACTATGGTTATGGACCAAAACGATGCACAATTGGTGTGATGAGCGGGCTGCCGGCCGATGTTCTGTTAGGCAACGATGTTGGAAATCTACAGTGCCACTTTGTGGGAGCAGTGACCCGAAGCCAAGCTCAGAGAGACGCCAACATGGATCGACCGGATTTTCTGCCAGATGCCAGCCCTTCAAACCTACAACTTTACCATTCAGTACCGCCGAGGGAACCAACACCAGAAGGCAGATGGGTTATCCCGGCAGGAGGACATATGAGCTATAGAGACTGATGTGCATTCCCCAATTTACCTGTGTAGGCCAATTGTGTCATGCACATGTTTTGAGAGGGGGAGGGGTTGTCACGGGATGGTTAGAGTCTATACTATAGGCAATGTGTAATATATATTTCATGTGGAATGTATTCTCTAACCTGTTATATACATCAATGTGTAGTTGGCTGATTGGGGTCTAGTGTGTTAGCACATTGTATGCAAATACCTCTAACTAGTGAGGACAATGGGTGGAGATAATCTGATCAGTGTCTCCAAGAAGATGTTGGATGGTGCATTGTCCATAGTAGACAGGGAGTCTGCTCTCCTTGGTATAGGTGAGGGGGGAAGGATCTGTGACTCAGCCCTTCCCACCCACAGATATAGGTGTAACAGTTTTAGTATATAGTTGTAGCTGGAGTTAGTATGTGTTAGCCGGCCTGTGCACAGCTCTGTAGAGAGCCAGGATTTAGTTACAGGACCAAGGAGCCAAAGCTATCATTGGAGTTCTTCTGTGGACTTATTGTTGTTACGGTTGATGTGACTGCCACCGGCTACTAACTTTGTGGATTACAATAAATTGCTGTTGTCTCCCGACCTCTTTCGTCCGTGTTGATTCAAAAGACCATCCGGAGGAAGACGTATACCTTTGCTCCGTGACAACTGGATATATTTAATATATGTGCACTGGATGTATATATAGTATATTTGCACTGGATATTTAATATATGTGCACTGGATATATAAATATAATATATGTGCACTGGATATATAATATATGTGCACTGGATATTTAATACATGTGCACTGGATATATATAATATATGTGCACTGGATATATAATATATGTGCACTGGATATATTTATAATATATGTGCACTGGATATTTAATATATGTGCACTGGATATATTTAATATATGTGCACTGGATGTATATAATATGCGTGCACTGGATATATAATATATGTGCACTGGATATATATAATATATGTGCACTGGATATATAATATGTGTGCACTGGATATTTATAATATATGTGCACTGGATATTTAATATATGTGCAATGGATATACATAATATATGTGCACTGGATCTATAATATATGTGCACTGGATATATATAATATATGTGCACTGGATATTTAATATATGTGCACTGGATATATAATATATGTGCACTTGATATATAATATATGTGCACTGAATATTTAATATATGTGCACTGTATATATATAATATATGTGCACTGGATATATATATAATATATGTGCACTGGATATTTAATACATGTGCACTGGATATATATATAATATATGTGCACTGGAAATTTAAAATATATGTGCACAGAATATATAATATATGTGCAAAGGATATTTAAAATATAAGCACTGGATATATTTAATATATGTGCACTGGATGAATATATAGTATATTTGCACTGGATATTTAATATATGTGCACTGGATATAAAAATATAATATATGTGCACTGGATATATAATATATGTGCACTGGATATATATAATATATGTGCACTGGATATATAATATATGTGCACTGGATATTTATAATATATGTGCACTGGATATATATAATATATGTGCACTGGATATATAATATATGTGCACTGGATATTTATAATATATGTGCACTGGATATATAATATATGTGCACTGGATATATTTAATATATGTGCACTGGATATATAATATATGTGCACTGGATATTTAATATATGTGCACTGGATATATAAATATAATATATGTGCACTGGATATATAATATATGTGCACTGGATATATATAATATATGTGCACTGGATATATAATATATGTGCACTGGATATTTATAATATATGTGCACTGGATATATATAATATATGTGCACTGGATATATAATATATGTGCACTGGATATTTATAATATATGTGCACTGGATATATAATATATGTGCACTGGATATATTTAATATATGTGCACTGGATATATACTACATGTGCACTGGATATTTAATATATGTGCACTGGATATATATAATATATGTGCACTGGATATATAATATATGTGCACTGGATATATTTATAATATACGTGCACTGGATATTTAATATATGTGCACTGGATATATTTAATATATGTGCACTGGATGTATATAATATGCGTGCACTGGATATATAATGTATGTGCACTGGATATATATAATATATGTGCACTGGATATATAATATGTGTGCACTGGATATATATAATATATGTGCACTGGATATTTAATATGTGTGCAATGGATATACATAATATATGTGCACTGGATCTATAATATATGTGCACTGGATATATAATATATGTGCACTGGATATTTAATGTATGTGCACTGGATATTTATAATAAATGTGCACTGGATATATAATATATGTGCAATGGATATATTTAATATATGTGCTCTGGATATATAATATATGTGCACTGGATATTTAATATATATACACTGGATATATATAATATATGTGCACTGGATATATAATATACGTTCACTGGATATATATAATATATGTGTACTGGTTCTATAATATATGTGCACTGGATATTTATAATATATGTGCACTGGATATATAATATATGTGCACTTGATATATAATATATGTGCACTGAATATTTAATATATGTGCACTGTATATATATAATATATGTGCACTGGATATTTAATACATGTGCACTGGATATATATATAATATATGTGCACTGGATATATATATAATATATGTGCACTGGATATATAATATATGTGCACTGGATATGTATAATATATGTGCACTGGATATATAATATATGTGCACTGGATATTTATAATATATGTGCACTGGATATATATAACATATGTGCACTGGATATATAATATATGTGCACTGGATATTTATAATATATGTGCACTGGATATATAATATATGTGCACTGGATATATTTAATATATGTGCACTGGATATATAATATATGTGCACTGGATATTTAATATATGTGCACTGGATATATATAATATATGTGCACTGGATATATAATATATGTGCACTGGATATATTTATAATATATGTGCACTGGATATTTAATATATGTGCACTGGATATATTTAATATATGTGCACTGGATGTATATAATATGCGTGCACTGGATATATAATATATGTGCACTGGATATATATAATATATGTGCACTGGATATATAATATGTGTGCACTGGATATATATAATATATGTGCACTGGATATTTAATATGTGTGCAATGGATATACATAATATATGTGCACTGGATCTATAATATATGTGCACTGGATATATAATATATGTGCACTGGATATTTAATGTATGTGCACTGGATATTTATAATAAATGTGCACTGGATATATAATATATGTGCAATGGATATATTTAATATATGTGCTCTGGATATATAATATATGTGCACTGGATATTTATAATATATGTGCACTGGATATATAATATATGTGCACTTGATATATAATATATGTGCACTGAATATTTAATATATGTGCACTGTATATATATAATATATGTGCACTGGATATTTAATACATGTGCACTGGATATATATATAATATATGTGCACTGGATATATATATAATATATGTGCACTGGATATATAATATATGTGCACTGGATATGTATAATATATGTGCACTGGATATATAATATATGTGCACTGGATATTTATAATATATGTGCACTGGATATATATAACATATGTGCACTGGATATATAATATATGTGCACTGGATATTTATAATATATGTGCACTGGATATATAATATATGTGCACTGGATATATTTAATATATGTGCACTGGATATATAATATATGTGCACTGGATATTTAATATATGTGCACTGGATATATATAATATATGTGCACTGGATATATAATATATGTGCACTGGATATATTTATAATATATGTGCACTGGATATTTAATATATGTGCACTGGATATATTTAATATATGTGCAATGGATGTATATAATATGCGTGCACTGGATATATAATATATGTGCACTGGATATATATAATATATGTGCACTGGATATATAATATGTGTGCACTGGATATATATAATATATGTGCACTGGATATTTAATATATGTGCAATGGATATACATAATATATGTGCACTGGATCTATAATATATGTGCACTGGATATATAATATATGTGCACTGGATATTTAATATATGTGCACTGGATATATAATATATGTGCACTTGATATATAATATATGTGCACTGAATATTTAGTATATGTGCACTGTATATATATAATATATGTGCACTGGATATATATATATAATATATGTGCACTGGATCTATAATATATGTGCACTGGAAATTTATAATATATGTGCACAGAATATATAATATATGTGCACAGGATATTTAATATATGTGCACTGGATGTATAATATATGTGCACTGGATATATAATATATGTGCACTGTATATATAATATATGTGCACTGGATATTTAATATATGTGCACTGGATATATATAATATATGTGCACTGAATATTTAATATATGTGCACTGGATATATATAATATATGTGCACTGGATATATAATATATGTGCACTGGATATATAATATATGTGCACTAGATATATAAAATAAGTGCACAGGATATATATAATATATGTGCACTGGATCTATAATATATGTGCACTGGATATATAATATATGTGCACTGGATATTTAATATATGTGCACAGGATATATATAATATATGTGCACTGGATATATAATATATGTGCACTGGATGTATATAATATGTGTGCACTGGATATATAATATATGTGCACTGGATATATAATATATGTGCACTGGATATATTTAATATATGTGCACTGGATATATTTATAATATATGTGCACTGGATATATATAATCTATGTGCACTGGATATATATAATATATGTGCACTGGATCTAAAATATATGTGCACTGGATGTAAATAATATATGTGCACTCGATCTATAATATATGTGCACTGGAAATTTATAATTTATGTGCACTGGATATATAATATATGTGCACTGGATATTTAATATATGTGCACTGGATATATAATATATGTGCACAGGAAATATATAATATATGTGCACTGGATATTTAATATATGTGCACTGGATATATATAATATATGTGCACTGGATATATTTATAATATATGTGCACTGGATATATATAATATATGTGCACTGGATCTAAAATATATGTGCACTGGATGTAAATAATATATGTGCACTCGATCTATAATATATGTGCACTGGAAATTTATAATATATGTGCACAGAATATATAATATATGTGCACAGGATATTTAAAATATAAGCACTGGATATATTTAATATATGTGCACTGGATGTATATATAGTATATTTGCACTGGATATTTAATATATGTGCACTGGGTATATAAATATAATATATGTGCACTGGATATATAATATATGTGCACTGGATATATATATAATATATGTGCACTGGATATTTAATATATGTGCACTGGATATATAATATATGTGCACTTGATATATAATATATGTGCACTGAATATTTAATATATGTGCACTGTATATATATAATATATGTGCACTGGATATATATATAATATATGTGCATTGGATCTATAATATATGTGCACTGGACATTTAATATATGTGCAATGGATATATTTAATATATGTGCACTGGATGTATATAATATGTGTGCACTGGATATATAATATATGTGCACTGGATATATAATATATGTGCACTGGATATATTTAATATATGTGCACTGGATATATAATATATGTGTACTGGATATATAATATATGTGCACTGGATATATTTATAATATATGTGCACTGGATATTTAATATATGTGCACTGGATATATGTCACGGAGCGAAGGTATACGTCTTCCTCCGGATGGTCTTTTGAATCAACAGGGACGCAAGAGGTCGGGAGACAACAGCAATTTATTGTAATCCACAAAGTTAGTAGCCGGCGGCGGTCACATCAACCGTAACAACAATAAGTCCACAGAAGTCACAATCCAATGATAACTTTGGTTCCTTGGTCCTGTAACTAAATCCTGGCTCTCTACAGAGCTGTGCACAGGCCGGCTAACACATACTAACTGCTAGCTATATCTATATACTAAACTGTTACACCTATATCTGTGGGTGGGAAGGGCTGAGTCACAGATCCTTCCCCCCTCACCTATACCAAGGAGAGCAGACTCCCTGTCTACTATGGACAATGCACCATCCAACATCTTCTTGGAGACACTGATCAGATTATCTCCACCCATTGTCCTCACTAGTTAGAGGTATTTGCATACAATGTGCTAACACACTAGACCCTAATCAGCCAACTACACATTGATGTATATAACAGGTTAGAGAATACATTCCACATGAAATATATATTACACATTGCCTATAGTATAGACTCTAACCATCCCGTGACAATATATTTAATATATGTGCACTGGATATATTTAATATATGTGCACTGGATGTATATAATATGTGTGCACTGGATATATAATATATGTGCACTGGATATATAATATATGTGCACTGGATATATTTAATATATGTGCACTGGATATATAATATATGTGCACTGGATATATAATATATGTGCACTGGATATATTTAATATATGTGCACTGGATATATAATATATGTGCACTGGATATATATAATATATGTGCACTGGATATTTAATATATGTGCAATGGATATACATAATATATGTGCACTGGATCTATAATATATGTGCACTGGATATATAATATATGTGCACTGGATATTTAATATATGTGCACTGGATATATAATATATGTGCACTTGATATATAATATATGTGCACTGAATATTTAATATATGTTCACTGTATATATATAATATATGTGCACTGGATATATATATATATAATATATGTGCACTGGATCTATAATATATGTGCACTGGAAATTTATAATATATGTGCACAGAATATATAATATATGTGCACAGGATATTTAATATATGTGCACTGGATGTATAATATATGTGCAATGGATATATAATATATGTGCACTGTATATATAATATATGTGCACTGAATATATTTATAATATATGTGCACTGGATATTTAATATATGTGCACTGGATATATTTAATATAGGTGCACTGGATGTATATAATATATGTGCAATGGACATTTAATATATGTGCAATGGATATATATATATAATATATGTGCACTGGATCTATAATATATGTGCACTGGATATTTTTAATATATGTGCACTGGATATATAATATATGTGCACTGGAAATTTGTAATAAATGTGCACTGGATATAAAATATATGTGCAATTGATATATTTAATATATGTGCACTGGATATATAATATATTTGCACTGGATATTTAATGTATGTGCACTGGATATTTATAATAAATGTGCACTGGATATATAATATATGTGCAATGGATATATTTAATATATGTGCTCTGGATATATAATATATGTGCACTGGATATTTAATATATATACACTGGATATATATAATATATGTGCACTGGATATATAATATACGTTCACTGGATATATATAATATATGTGCACTGGTTCTATAATATATGTGCACTGGATATTTATAATATATGTGCACTGGATATATAATATATGTGCACTGGATATATTTAATATATGTGCACTAGATGTATAACATATGTGAACTGGATATTTAATATATGTTCACTGGACATATAAAATATATGTGCACTGGATATATATAATATATGTGCACTGTATATATATATATATATATATATATATAATATATGTGCACTGGATATATGTAATATATGTGCACTGGATGTGTAACATATGTGCACTGGACATTTAATATATGTGCAATGGATATATATATTATATGTGCACTGGATATTTATAATATATGTGCAATGGATATATTTAATATATGTGCACTGGATATTTAATATATGTGCACTGAATATATATTATATGTGTGCAGTGGATGTATAATATATGTGCACTGGATATTTAATATATGTGCACTGAATATATATATAATATATGTGCACTGGATATTTATAATATATGTGCAATGGATATATTTAATATATGTGCAATAGATATATAATATATGTGCACTGGATATTTAATATATGTGCACTGGATATATATAATATATGTGCACTGGATTTATAATACTTGTGCACTGGTTAGTTAAATTATATGTGCACTGGATATATAATATATGTGCACTGGATATATTTAATATATGTGCACTGGATATATAATATATGTGCACTGGATATTTAATATATGTGCACTGGATATATTTAATATATGTGCACTGGATTTATAATACTTGTGCACTGGTTAGTTAAATTATATGTGCACTGGATATATAATATGTGTGCACTGGATATATTTAATATATGTGCACTGGATATATAATATATGTGCACTGGATATTTAATATATGTGCACTGGATATATTTAATATATGTGCACTGGATGTATATAATATGTGTGCACTGGATATATAATATATGTGCACTGGATATATATAATATATGTGCACTGGATATATAATATATGTGCACTGGATATTTAATATATGTGCACTGGATATATTTAATATATGTGCACTGGATGTATATAATATGTGTGCACTGGATATATAATATATGTGCACTGGATATATATAATATATGTGCACTGGATATATAATATATGTGCACTGGATATATTTAATATATGTGCACTGGATATATTTAATATATGTGCACTGGATATATTTAATATATGTGCACTGGATATATTTAATATATGTGCACTGGATGTATATAATATGTGTGCACTGGATATATAATATATGTGCACTGGATATATAATATATGTGCACTGGATGTATATAATATGCGTGAACTGGATATATAATATATGTGCACTAAATATATATAATATATGTGCACTGGATATATAATATGTGTGCACTGGATATATAATATATGTGCACTGGATATATTTAATATATGTGCACTAGATGTATAACATATGTGAACTGGATATTTAATATATGTTCACTGGACATATATAATATATGTGCACTGGATATATGTAATATATGTGCACTGGATGTGTAACATATGTGCAGTGGACATTTAATATATGTGCAATGGATATATATAATATATGTGCACTGGATCTATAATATATGTGCATTAGATATTTATAATATGTGTGCACTGGATATTTATAATATGTGTGCACTGGATATTTAATATATGTGCACTGAATATATATATATATATATATATATATACATATATATATTATATGTTCACTGGATATTTATAATATATGTGCAATGGATATATTTAATATATGTGCACTGGATATTTAATATATGTGCACTGGATATATATAATATATGTGCAGTGGATGTATAATATATGTGCACTGGATATTTAATATATATGCACTGAATATATATATAATATATGTACACTGGATATTTATAATATATGTGCAATGGATATATTTAATATATGTGCACTAGATATATAATATATGTGCACTGGATATATGTAATATATGTGCACTGGATATATGTAATATATGTGCACTGGATATATAATATATGTGCACTGGATATATATATAATATATGTACACTGGATATTTATTATATATGTGCACTGCATATATATAATATATGTGCACTGGATATATAATATATGTGCACTGGATATATAAAATATGTGCACAGGATATATATAATATATGTGCACTGGACCTAAAATTTAAGTGCACTGGATATATAATATATGTGCACTGGATATTTAAAATAAATGTGCACTGGATATATAATACATGTTCACTGGATATATAATATATGTGCACTGGATATTTAATATATGTGCACTGGATATATATAATATATGTGCACTGAATATTTAATATATGTGCACTGGATATATATAATACATGTGCACTGGATATATAATATATGTGCACTGGATATATAATATATGTGCACTAGATATATAAAATATGTGCAGAGGATATATATAATATATGTGCATTGGACCTAAAATTTAAGTGCACTGGATATATAATATATGTGCACTGGATATTTAAAATAAATGTGATCTGTATATATAATATATGTGCACTGGATATTTAATATATGTGCACTGGATATATATAATATATGTGCACTAGATTTATAATACTTGTGCACTGGTTAGTTAAATTATATGTGCACTGGATATATAATATATGTGCACTGGATATATTTAATATATGTGCACTGGATATATAATATATGTGCACTGGATATTTAATATATGTGCACTGGATATATTTAATATATGTGCACTGGATGTATATAATATGTGTGCACTGGATATATAATATATGTGCACTGGATATATATAATATATGTGCACTGGATATATAATATATGTGCACTGGATATTTAATATATGTGCACTGGATATATATAATATATGTGCACTGGATATATAATATATGTGCACTGGATATTTAATATATGTGCA
>NW_027440130.1:0-19646 GCF_031893055.1 Leptodactylus fuscus | reverse complement strand
TCCCAGCCTCAACTACATTCACCCAGTGTGCCGTCAGTGAAATGTAGCGTCCCTGTCCGCATGCACTTGTCCACGCGTCGGTGGTCAAGTGGACCTTTGTGCAAAGCGCGGAACTAAGGGCCCGCCTGATGTTGAGTGACACGTGCTGGTGCAAGGCGGGGACGGCACACCGGGAGAAGTAGTGACGGCTAGGGACGGCATAGCGAGGTGCCGCAGTTGCCATCAGGTCCAGGAAGGCGGGAGTTTCAACAAGCCGGAACGCCAACATCTCCTGGGCCAGCAGTTTAGCGATGTTGGCGTTCAAGGCTTGCGCGTGTGGGTGGTTAGCAGTGTATTTCTGCCGCCGCTCCAATGTCTGAGAGATGGTGGGTTGTTGTAAAGAAGCGCCTGATGGTGCCTTTGATGGTGCAGGAGAAGGAGATAAGACAGGAACAGGGGAGGATGAGGGAGAAGTCAACAAAGTGGCGGAGGCAGATGAAGTGGTGTCCTGGCTCGTCCTCTGGAGTGCATCGCCAGCACAGTCAGCAGTGGCAGAGGCAGAGGCAGTGGCAGTGGCATGAACGGCAGGCGGCCTTTGTCCTGCCGTTGCTGCCTGCCACTGATTCCAGTGCTTGGATTCCAAATGACGGCGCATTGAAGTGGTGGACAGGTTGCTCTTCTCAGAGCCCCTAATCAATTTCGAGAGGCAAATTGTGCAGACAACACTATATCTGTCCTCGGCGCATTCCTTGAAAAAACTCCACACCTTCGAGAAACGTGCCCTCGAGGTGGGAGTTTTTCGGGGCTGGGTACGAACTGGAACATCTTGGGAGATTCCGGGTGTGGCCTGGCTTCGCCTAAGCTGCTGACCTCTGCCTCTGCCTCTAGCTACCCTTTTTGGTGCTGCACTTGCCTCAACATCCACACTACTTTCCCCGCTTGACATCCCCCCTGTCCAGGTTGGGTCAGTGTCCTCATCATCCACCACTTCCTCTTCCAACTCCTGTCTCATCTCCTCCTCCCGCACAATGCGCCGGTCAACTGGATGCCCTGACGGCAACTGCGTCACATCATCGTCGATGAGGGTGGGTTGCTGGTCATCCACCACCAAATCGAACGGAGATGGAGGAGACTCTAGTGTTTGAGCATCTGGA
Organism: Leptodactylus fuscus; assembly: GCF_031893055.1. Classification (NCBI taxonomy): domain Eukaryota; kingdom Metazoa; phylum Chordata; class Amphibia; order Anura; family Leptodactylidae; genus Leptodactylus; species Leptodactylus fuscus. Next base: position 18,513 of record NW_027440130.1, on the reverse strand, counting down.
CATAGATGCTCCTCTGTTAGGTTCGTGGAATCGTGACGTGGAGAGGCAAGTTGAGGGACAATGAAAGGAGCGGAGAACAGCTCTGGGGAGCAGGGACAGTTGGGGTTATTGTTCTGTGAAGCTTGGGAATTTTGGGAGGAAGGAGGACAAGACTGTTGGGTAATAGGAGGAGAGGAGGCAGAGTCTGACTGGCTGCTGGACAATGTGCTGTAAGCGTTCTCTGACAGCCATTGCAAGACCTGTTCCTGGTTCTCGGGCCTACTAAGGTTTGTACCCTGCAGTTTAGTTAATGTGGCAAGCAACCCTGGCACTGTGGAGTGGCGCAATGCTTGCTGCCCCACAGGAGTAGGCACGGGACGCCCTGTGGCTTCACTGCTACCTTGCTCCCCAGAACCATTCCCCCGACCTCGCCCACGGCCTCGTCCACGTCCCTTTCCGGGAGCCTTGCGCATTTTGAATTCCCAGTTAGAAATTGGCACTATATACCAGTAGCAAAAATTGTGGGTGCACGTAACCCCAATATATTCTTTGAATTCCCAGTCAGACAATGGCACTATATACCAGTAGTAAAAATTGTGGGTGCACGTAACCCCAATATATTCTTTGAATTACCAGTCAGAAACTGGCACTATATGGCAGTAGCAAGAAATGAGGGTATTTGTAACCCCAATATATTCTTTGAATTCCCAGTCAGAAACTGGCACTGTATACCAGTAGTAAAAATTGTGGGTGCACGTAACCCCAATATATTCTTTGAATTACCAGTCAGAAACTGGCACTATATGGCAGTAGCAAGAAATGAGGGTATTTGTAACCCCAATATATTCTTTGAATTCCCAGTCAGAAACTGGCACTGTATACCAGTAGTAAAAATTGTGGGTGCACGTAACCCCAATATATTCTTTGAATTCCCAGTCAGACAATGGCACTATATACCAGTAGCAAGAAATGAGGGTATTTATAACCCCAATATATTCTTTGAATTCCCAGTCAGACAATGGCACTGTATACCAGTAGTAAAAATTGTGGGTGCACGTAACCCCAATATATTCTTTGAATTACCAGTCAGAAACTGGCACTATATGGCAGTAGCAAGAAATGAGGGTATTTGTAACCCCAATATATTCTTTGAATTCCCAGTCAGAAACTGGCACTGTATACCAGTAGTAAAAATTGTGGGTGCACGTAACCCCAATATATTCTTTGAATTACCAGTCAGAAACTGGCACTATATGGCAGTAGCAAGAAATGAGGGTATTTGTAACCCCAATATATTCTTTGAATTCCCAGTCAGAAACTGGCACTGTATACCAGTAGTAAAAATTGTGGGTGCACGTAACCCCAATATATTCTTTGAATTCCCAGTCAGACAATGGCACTATATACCAGTAGTAAAAATTGTGGGTGCACGTAACCCCAATATATTCTTTGAATTCCCAGTCAGAAACTGGCACTGTATACCAGTAGTAAAAATTGTGGGTGCACGTAACCCCAATATATTCTTTGAATTCCCAGTCAGACAATGGCACTATATACCAGTAGCAAGAAATGAGGGTATTTATAACCCCAATATATTCTTTGAATTCCCAGTCAGACAATGGCACTGTATACCAGTAGTAAAAATTGTGGGTGCACGTAACCCCAATATATTCTTTGAATTCCCAGTCAGACACTGGCACTATATGGCAGTAGCAAGAAATGAGGGTATTTGTATTCCCAATATATTCTTTGAATTCCCAGTCAGACAATGGCACTGTATACCAGTAGTAAAAATTGTGGGTGCACGTAACCCCAATATATTCTTTGAATTACCAGTCAGAAACTGGCACTATATGGCAGTAGCAAGAAATGAGGGTATTTGTAACCCCAATATATTCTTTGAATTCCCAGTCAGACAATGGCACTGTATACCAGTAGTAAAAATTGTGGGTGCACGTAACCCCCATATATTCTTTGAATTCCCAGTCAGACAATGGCACTATATACCAGTAGCAAAAATTGTGGGTGTATATAGCCCCAATTCTATTGCTAGGGGACTTGCAGGGTATTTCTGAGGTGAAGGTGGGGGGGCACACCGTTGGAACGGTGATTTGGGGTGTATATATGGGGTATACGGGAATACACTGTCAGTGTGTTCCATTCAGGATCCTGGGAAAGCTGGGTTGCGGCGATTGAGCCCGTCAGTGCCACGTTACACTGACAAGCTTCTCCCTGGAATTGAAGTTATATGTAAGCCCAATATATTCTTTGAATTCCCAGTGAGACAATGGCACTATATGGCAGTAGCAAAAATAGTGGGTGTATATAGCCCCAATTCTATTGCTAGGGGACTTGCAGGGTATTTCTGGGGTGAAGGTGGGGGGGCACACCGTTGGAACGGGTATCGGGGGTATATATCGGGTATACGGGAATACACTGACAGTGTATTCCATTCAGGATCCTGGGAAAGCTGGGTTGCGGCGATTGAGCCCGTCAGTGCCACGTTACACTGACAAGCTTCTCCCTGGAATTTAGCTCTTACAAGAGCTGTTGTGGTTGTCTTCTCCTTCCTATCCTAGCCTGTCCCTGCCTACCCAGAATCTAAGCCCTAGCTAGCTGGACGGAAACCTCCGTCCTCGGTGAATTGCAAGCTCAGAATGACGCGAACCTGGGCGGCGCTGTTCTTTTAAATTAGAGGTCACATGTTTTCGGCAGCCAATGGGTTTTGCCTACTTTTTTCAACGTCACCGGTGTCGTAGTTCCTGTCCCACCTACTCTGCGCTGTTATTGGAGCAAAAAAGGCGCCAGGGAAGGTGGGAGGGGAATCGAGTAATGGCGCACTTTACCACGCGGTGTTCGATTCGATTCGAACATGCCGAACAGCCTAATATCCGATCGAACATGAGTTCGATAGAACACTGTTCGCTCATCTCTAATAAAGACAAGTTCAGACAGTCAAGATCGCCTCCAGCAATAGCAACCCCCTTTGTAGCTTTCCAGCCAAGCTCTGCCATAGTCTTCTCTCCTAGCAGACTTCTTATTCCACGCTAATGAGGACAATCCCAGACAGCTGGGTTTCTTCAGGTGAGTCCACAAGGTGTGGACTGGAGGCAATGGGAATGGCAAGTCCCACTACAGCCTACCTGCCATTCTCTAAAAATCCAGCCCTGTGCTCAGCACTTAAATAATGCTCAGCAAGCATAGTTGTTTGCTGAGAAACAAACTCTCCAGATTTTCAACATCTCCCCCATCCGAGCAGTCTGGGAGAAATGTACACCCCTTCCAGTACCATATATTTATATTTTATGTTAACAAAGAGTAACATGTTGCATGCACTCTCATCCTTCTTAACAGCCTGAAACTAGATGACAAAGTGAGCAATTGGGTGTAACACATTCTACATTCAGGATACAGTCTACTAGGGATTTCTGGATACTGCAGGATACAACTGACTGCTGGGGGTCTATGCATCAGGATGCTCCGTGACCAGTGGCGTAACTACCGTGGTAGCAGCTGCCGCAGGGCCCGGGACATTAGGGGTCCAGCAACAGCCGCTACCCCTGTGGTTTTTTTTTCCTTAATAGGCTCCTTAATATCCCCACATCCTCAAGGGCCCCATACCTTCCCTACCATAAGTAGAAGATCGGCAGTAGATGCAGGGCTGCAGATGCTTCTTGTAAAAGCTTCCGCACACAGCAGCTTCCTGTTCCGCCCCTCCCCCTTCTCAGTATCGGAGCAATGTATCTGCTCTCTTCACTGCTAGACAGAGCTGCACAGCCACATGTAAGTATATTTTTGGATAAAATATGTATAGATGTGTATATGTGTTTACAGTATGTGTCTTATATACTATGTGAGTCCTGTATGTGTGTAGATAGGTGTGTATATGTTGTATATGAATGTATGTGCATGAGTAGATGTGTATATATGTAAGTATATACAGCATATCAATGTCTGTCTATCAATCTATATTTGCTTCAATACACGTCTACCATTATGCGTACTAGAATTGTATTTTATAATGTGATGTTTAGGCCCAGTTCACATCTGCGTTCAGGTTTCCATTCATGGAGTCTGCTTGGGACCCCCCAAACAGTAACCTATACGCATTAAAAAGCTATTACTTTCAGGGTCTCCAATTATTATACTCTGGGGTCTGAAAACCGCCTCAGGAAAAACGCTAGTGGTTTTTTTGCCTCCCATTGACTTGCATTGATTTTTTTCAGGCGGAATCCGCCTGAACAATGGTCATGTTGATTCTTTTTTCCGCAAGCGGAAAATACCTCTAGCGGAAAACAATTGCAAGCAGATTACATAGGACTGTATGGTGAGGCGTTTTTGGAGGAGGAGTCCTGACCAAAAAACTCCATGTGAACGCAGCTTTAGACTCTATTCAAATAACAGTTTTTACACTGCTTTAACAGACACAAAAAACTGATGTGATAAATGGACGCAAACCAATGTACCATCTATTTACATAGACATTGATGTTAAAAAAATGGGTCTGTTGCTGGGGTTTTGTTTTTTTTTTGGGGTGGGGGGGAAATAAAAAAAAAAAAGTTTGGGTATATTAAGTTTCGTGTTTTTAAAAAAAAAAAGCAGCATCAGTTTTTTGCTCCCGTTCTTTTGTATCCATTTTATACATCAGTTAGACAGATGTAAAAAAGGAGATCTGAATAGGCCTTACAGTGAAAGAAAAATGTGACAACGTGAACCTGCAACAAAATAGTTTGATCATCAAGGCCTAAAAGGGGCCAGCCACTAAATGCAATAATCGATTTTGTAGGATATTGAATGTTCATGAAAATATTCACATTTTGTTGTCTTTGCAATCTTGTATGACAATTCATCTTATTGTTGGTCACCAGAGATGACTAAATTTGTGACCATTAAACCTACATTAATGAAAATTAGTCATGTGACAGACATTTTTTAAGGGCCGTCACATGTGTGCATTAAATTCACTGTATGTGAAAGAGGACCATTCATATGACAGATTTTTCTGAAGAAAAAAAAAAAAAAAAGTCATGTCTTATTTTTATCCATTTTCATGGATTCATCGATAATCAAAGGTACGACGATTCCGTGAAAACAGGTTCTCCTTGAGCGCAGAAAAGCCATGAATAATGGATATCTTTAACAGCTGTTTTCTACCTCAGTTGCATGAATCTAGGGTATCTAAGCTTGACCATACACAGACTGTAGAATAAAAGTCGAATGAAATGACTTACAGTGGCTTTTTCTCCCAACAACTCATTTACTAAGTCTACTGTAACTTCAAGACCTGGGGGGGCCGGTTACCAGGCAAGAGACATGGAGGACTTTCTGCAAGTTCACACTGGTACTTTATTGGGTGGAGTTTACAAAGTCCGAACACAAATCGCTTTCAGCAGCATGAGGCAACGCAAAACAATACAGCTTAATTCAGCAAAGTGGCACAAGAGTCCAACAGCACAAAGCAGTCATTGTGACAAAAAACCAGTCCCACAGGCTCACCAGGTTAGCAGTTTGTATCCACTTTGGGCCTCTACACAGTCAGAGTGTTTGTAGCTCAGGTTCCACCATCAGAAGCAGGAAGGAGAGTGAGCCCCACCCTCCTATCTGACAGTGTTAAGGCTCCAACAAAACCCAGGACTAGAGCTTTGAGCCCAGCTCTATAATTACACCCAAAACCCAGACATGGATTCAGTCCATTATCTAGTGGAGAAGAGCCAACTTAAAGGGGTATTCCTACGTCGCATACTCATCAGTCTTCGCTGCTGTAAAATCTTCTTTCTTCTTGCTTTGTTGCGTCATTGGTGGGCGGGGTTACATATACAAAGCCAGCGGCGAGATTACGTCGCTTCTATGCCGCTGGCCCTGCGTGCGTGCTCATAGATGGTGAGACCAGTCAGTTCCCCAGCCTTCACAATGCCAATACAGACCCGGCATCCGCTGTAATAGAGAGGCGGATGCCGGGGAGGGTTAGACGCCGGCACAGGTGCCTGCGACATCGCTACGCTCCTGCCCTGCGTGAAGCCAGCAGCAGCAGGAGCATTGCTGTTATTCCGCTCCTCCGCCCCCCCCTCCGGAATAGCAGCATCGCTCCTGCCGTTGCTGGCCTCATGCAGGGCATGCCGGCGTCTAACCCTCCCCATCATCCGCCTCTCTATTACAGCGGATGCCGGGTCTGTATTGGCGGCCCCTTCCCCCAAAGTGTAAACTACCCCCCCCTCCAGGCTCGCTCCCGTGCACTTAGCCCCTCCTCCTTCCCCCTTGAAAGCAGGCAGATACATCACTTGACTTTTGAGCAGATAAGTCAAGGGCTGTGTAAACAATGAATTAAATAAAGTAAGATAGTGGACAAACAAAGCAGCTTTGCTGAAGCAATGTATTTAGGAAAAGTCTTACATTCAAATTAACAAGCAGTATAGATAGGATCCTTGTGATGGGACAACCCCTTTAACAGGAGGTATCTTCCCACCACAATGTTTCCCTCTGCCTGCCTAGACTACCAAAATGTAATCTATTTGGTTTAGTCTGTTACATGATGAGATTCCTTGTGCAAGTGATGCTACAGATGATTTATTGGCTACAACAGGAACAGTATAAATGTTAAGATTTGACGTCATGATTTGACAAAAGTGGGCACTCATTCTCGGCACATAAGCCATATACCAAGGTGGGCTCCCCAGGATAAAGTCACAAAGTCACTGTGATTTGGAGATATTGTGAATAGTTTATAAGATTATAAACTGTTGTGCTACACCACAAGCATGCCCGTGACACGCACCCCACATAATTGCTCCTGTGTTTCAAGGGATTAATAGGTATATGGCGGCTGGTATATCCGAGCATGCTGATAGGTAAAGTTACTTTGTATATCTATAGCACATATTTTCGGGCAACACGCTGTGTAGCACAGGGGCCTTGGCTCATACCTGTATGTATGTGATTTTGAGTTAGTAGCTTTGATATACCTCTGGTTTCCGTAAAGTTCAGTTTTGGGTAAACGGGCATTGGAGTTGCTTTCCTCATTCGTGACTGTATCCTGGGGAGCTTTCTGTGTCTGTGATGTTGTTATAAGTAAGTTCTGCATGTTCTTTTCTGCTTATTTTGCTTTGTCTGCCTAGCAACAGTGAGGTAGTAATAGAAGAGGAGCTGAACTTAGGGGGAGAAGTTGTTAGTCAGTGGAGCCATGATGGAAGCATGGAATAAAGTGTTGTGATCTATAAAAGTAACTACTGTGTAGTGGACTTATTCCAGAAGACCTGCATCCTCACCACAACACTACAGTCTCCTGTCCAGTTTCTCAGGCAGAAGACAGAAACCTGCAAAGCAGAGACTAGGTATAGGTGTGAACCCGCCATCAGCCGGTATTAGGAGGATTTATTCCAATGTCCCACAGCTGTGATGTTCCTAAAACGTTATATTGCGGCCTGTCACAAACAACAGCCCTAACTATACTGACTACAGGCCTCATATGAGTCTCAGAAAGTTTGGCGTGCACGCTTACCAACCCAGGTCTTATTTAGATGGATAGCCGGTCACGGTTATTGAATGAGGGGGCTCCTGTTGTCATGGTTTTGTACCCAAGATGGCAGTCACTTCTCTTTACAACTGGATTCGGTACGGCTCCTAAGTTGTCTCGGAAAATCTCCCCTCTCTCAATAGGATCCAGTACAGACAAGTGTAGCTACTTTCCACAGTAGTTGGGTGATCCCAGAAGAAAGATGGTCCACGTGGATAGTGTCAGTGTTAGGACTGTGCGGCAGGTGCGGCCAAGGTATCAGGGTCGCAGCCTGTTCCACTGTCACTGCTTAGTCCAGCATGCATGGGGTTAATTCCCTTCCAGCCGATGGGTGTGGCCAGTCTGCTGACTGACAGTGGTGTCAGCCTATGGACACCTGGCTTGAGCACCTGGGCTGGTTGTTCAGGCCCACCTTCCCTCAATTTAAGGAGGCTGGTTTGGGTGGCCCAGTGCTGTAGCCTCAAATCTCAAGCATGCGGTGCCAGCCTGCCCTGTTTGTCTATATTTGTGGATGTGGGTCTCCCTTCTTGAAATTGAAGCTTTAGTTCACACAGGCTTTCAGCTTCCTGCCTGTACTGCAACAGCAGGTGGGTGCGGCACAGTAAAGTAACTGGAAGCACACAGGTGTTGCTGTGTTTGTCTTGCAGTGGGTTGACTGCAAAAATTTTGTATTCAGTTGCGGCTGCTCTGTACTGCAGAGAATATATGTTTAGTTTCTGTGTTACCCAGTTGGTGTTGTAGCCCGGCAGTGACATTAACTGTAGGGTCCTGTTCACACCAGGGTAGCTCTGCGTTTCAGTGCCCAGTTGGGCTCTGCAGGATATTATTATTTTAGTTTTTTTTTATAGTATGCAGCTGACCGTAACAGTCGGTTCCCTCAGCCTGCTTCAGTTACAGCCCACTCCCTCATCAAAATGGCTGCTGCCTTTCTTTCAGGCGACATGTCCCAACATCTCCCTGGTTAAAGGCCAATATAACTGTTTCACCATCTCACACACACACCCAGGATATATGCTCTGTGGCTTTGTATATTTGTAAAAACATTAAAGGAGATATAATATTGCTATATAATAGATAGACAGTGAAAATGTGAGGGTATTAACCCCTTCCTTATGGAGGCATTTTGGCCTCGACAAAGCCGTTTTTTAAAGTTGTTTTTCCATTTTTCTGTCAGTGTATAGGAGGTTTTGGTGGGGGTAAGAGTTGTAGTGTTTATGTCGCCATGTTATGGCAAATGCATTATATCTCAGTGATGACATTGTATTAACCATTTCAAGCAGTCACCATGCAGCATAAATAATATCATACTGTAAATGTGTTCCCTGGGTTGATACAATTACGGCGATATCACATTTATATTGATGTTAATGTGGTTGGTGGCTTCCACATAAAATTAACTCTTTATGCAAATCATAATCTGACAATGCATACATATGTGACACTGTTGGGTTTCAAGCCTCAGAGATCCTATTGGACTATCAGTGCTCAACCCTTATAGAATAGACAGTATACTGCGGATACAATATCACATTTATATAGCCCATATGATTTCATCTTTAGCAGAAAATGCATTTACACAACAGTTTGCACATAAAAATGGGAAAAGCTGTTTAAAGTGCCTCCACATAAAGGACATGTATTAATTTTCTAAGGCATTGGTTTTGTTAAAGTTAATCCCATTCAGTCACCTGCACAAAGATGTCAGGTATTCGGTAACCTGAATCAATATTCATGGAGAGTCATCATATATATTTAATAGGAAATAGTGCCTCATGAATATTCCTCATCAGTGTTGCTGGCGTCTAGTAAACTGATACAATACCAGCATATACATGAATGGAAAAGGCGGCTCTAAGTCTTTGCAGACAGCAGGTATTTCTGAAATGCCATCTCTTTATACTATGAATATAAATATATCTTACATACATCTGGGAAATAATACAATGGATACTTCCAGTACCTCAGTGACTGCACTCCCAAAATACACTGCATTGGAAATGTATTTGGACTCACTATTTGTTGACCAATTTTTTTGATTTGTCTTTGGTTTTAGATATAAAAAATCCTACCTGTATTCAGTTGTAAAATTTTGCCATTATTTTAGAGATCTGTTTGGGAACTAAGAGTATGATTTCTTCTTAAATTTAAGGAGAAGCTGTCAGGTCAATTTGGGATAATAAACCATCCACTGGTCCACTCCTTATAGATCTGGGGTTTGGTCTCATCGGACTCATCTATAGTGCTCCCGTTCCCTGCGCAGTTCTTCAGTGAAGCTGGGGACATACATAAGTGCTGGAGGTATGGGGCATGCACACTGAAGCCGAGGTCTACTCATCAGCATGGGGAGTAGACTGGCAGGGTAAGTATAAAGCTTTTTTATTTTTGCGGGCACGGATACCCAGGGCCACTTTCACCATAGGTCAAATGGTGCACTTGTACCAGGCCCTATGGTTGCAGGAGCACTGGATCTGAAACTTTCTACTTGGGAGTGCTCCACTTACAACTGTATCGGTGTGCTATAGAGTTAAAGTCTATGACAGAGCAGGGAGCTGTAAAGTCCTTGCTCTACTATAGAAGTAGGGTCAGCATTGGGGGAGGCAGACTGGGTAATTGTCCAGGGCTCCAATCCCCAAAGGGGCCCCCAAGTGATTTGGGGCACCAGACTTTTCATCTGGTGCCTCCAATGAGGGCAGTGCCGCTTTCTTCTGTATCGGAGTTCTCCGGTATTATTAAAGGAGCTTAATGCTTAAAGCTATTTATGGTCTTTCCTCAGGATAGGCCATAAATCATCTTATCAGTGAGGGCTGACAGCTGATCTTCACCCTCCCCTTCTGTTAACTGTTTCCAGTGCCTGTTCGATACGCTATACAGGGCCAGAAACAGAGAGCTCAGTCCCTTGTATAGCACATTGAAGGCAGTGAAGTGAAGGTGCCTATTAGTTATAACAGGGAGGGGGGGGGGCTATAAGTTATAAATGGGGACTATTATTGAAAATGGGAACTATTTATAAGGGAGAGGTATTACTGAAAAAGGGGAACTATTATTTTTTATGAGGGACAATTGCTGAGAAGAGGCACTATTTATAAACAGGGATCATTATTTATAAGCAGAAACTATTATTTATAAGGGGGAATTATTTCTAAACCAGGAATGTTACCGCCCCTAATAAATAATAATGCCCCCTTTTTAAATAATAGTCCCTGCTTTAAATAATAACCACTTTATAAATATTACCGTTAAGGGAGCAGTTACCTGTGATCTAGTATTTATAAGGAGGGACTGGCCACTTATATTGTATTGGGCCACTATGAAGGATTTATACTATGTGGGGCCATTATGTTATGGGTGGGTAAGTGGGTCAGGTATAATCTAAATGGTAGCGATATGGGGGAGGGGGAGTGGACCCCCACTATGAAATCTTTGTACTAGACCAACCAATATGTTAAAACGACCCTGCAGTTTGCTTTATCACAGGCTGATTTGGGAAAGTAAACCCCTGGGCTATGAGGCATTGTGGGTGGTTTAGTACCCCGAATCATTCTGACAGATTCCCTTTAAATAGAATACCCACATGCCACAAATATATTATAGAATGCATTCTACATTGAAGCTGATGCATCAGCAAATGGGGACAGGTTGCCCAAGTTCTCTATATAGATGACTGTCCCAGAGTTGATACCACTACCTTTTGGGCATTTATGGCATAAAGTACTATAAATGCTCCATATGTAAAATTCCCTTTAAGAATAAATACCACTTTACTAGATATGTTACCTACAAACTGGGAAGTATATTCTGTTGAGGATAAAACAAATTAACTTGAATTCAGTCATAATCTAGATATTTCCATATTTATAAGAATATTACTCATCAGAATTAAGTATAAATATTACATTTCCAAGGAAATATTTGTATGTTCTCTGTCACAGTTGAAATGATGTCCTCTGTGCTTTCCATGTAATGTGCAAATGGAGCCATTAGGAAGTAAGAGATAAAATGTTATTAATCAGAGCAGTCATTATTAAGACTCGGAATAGGAATTAATTCATGACAGGTGCGGGTCACTAAATGTCATTTCATTCTGTAGGAGATTGAAATAATAGAACATGAAAAACATCTTTACCCAATTATATTTGGTAGTATTATTCTGCCATTTACAGTGCTTTATGTGCACTTCAGTTAGTTGCTTATGCCCTTTGTCGTCTTTCAGGTTGGTTATGCTCTATAGACTTCCCTAGGGGCTATGATTTATGCACATCACATACATAACATTACACAGTATGAAGTAGTCTAAATATTTGTCATTGTTCAAAAATGTAATAGTTATAGATACAAGTGAAAAAAATAGAACCAACAGGTGTTACACTGAGATACTGGTCCTCATGTGGCATATTTAGCATGCGCTCCGCTTACACATGACTTTTTATTTGCACCATTGTGAACCATAGCCATTGGAATCTACTGAGCCAATGTATGCCATTAAAGTCTGTCTTTGCCATATATTGGGGAATATGCACTAGCAGTGGCGTAACTAGGAATGGCGGGGCCCCGCAGCGAACTTTTGACATGGGGCCCCCCCCAACCGACACCGATGTTGAAGACCTCGACCGACCCCCCCCCTCCTCCGCACTCTATTATGTCCCTTAGTAAGCCCTTCACACAGTATTATGTCCCTTAGTGGCCACTGCACACAGTATTATCCCCCATAGTGGCCCCTGCACACAGTATTATCCCCCATAGTGGCCCCTGCACACAGTATTATAGCCCATAGTGTCCCCTGCACACAGTATTATACCCCATAGTGGCCCCTGCACACAGTATCATCCCCAATAGTGTCCCCTGCACACAGTATTATACCCCATAGTGGACACCCATAAACAATTATTATACTCTGGGGTCTTTTCAGACCCCAGAGTATAATAATCGGAGACCCGGGGGAATAAAAACATAAAAAATTACTGATTCTTACCTGTCCCCAACTCCTACGCTGTCTTCTCCGCTGGCGTCCTTCTGCAATGAAGTCAGACGTCACATGACCCGGGATGCAGGAAGGAGGCCTGGCAGGATCGTGCAGAGGTAAGTAATAGTGTTTGTTACGTTCCCTTACCTCTCCCGAGTATAATGATAGTATTTGTGGGGCCCACAGTGTCACTTGCCGATCCCGGCCCTGCCAGGATCGGCAAGTGAATAGGGCCCGTAACAGCCTATTAAAAAAAAAAAAAAAAAAAAAAAAAAAAGCAGCGGTAGCGGCTGTCACCGGGCCCCCTAATGGCCCGGACCCTGTGGCAGCTGCCTCCGCTGCCTCTACGATAGTTACACCCCTGTGCACTAGTATACCAATGTTTTTTTTGCATACTTGACTACACTTATAAGTATAGAGAGATCCCACTTATAGACTATTATTGTGTGGTTTCTTTCATATGGAAACTTATGTCTAATTGCTATTCACCTAAATAAAGTGATCCTACTCCTTGCCTACTTAGGTTTGTGGTTCTCATACAACCAACAGAATGCATCTCCCTTTTTTCAGTCTAGAAAGACCATCCTAGATGTCCTGCTCATTGGTGCCAGGTTGTCATGCCAGCCAGTGCCAGAAATCCAGGCAGCCATTGTACACCACTGGATGATAGATGTAATTATAGTAATTATTTGCTTTAACCAAAGTTAAAGCCAAGAATTACTACAGACTTTTAACCTTGCTCTCAGTTTTTTCATGCATACTTTCTGATTTCCTTTTGATAACTCATGGCTATTCATGGCTGACTACATATTCTGTACACAGTGCTACACAACCAATCCCAAAATATTCTGAAAGAACCATTCTGGAGGTTCCTTGCTGTGAAGTCTAGATCTCTGTATAGCGGTAAAAGGATGCATATCGGTAATCCCTTAAACTCAGCAGTGTGGTTTAGCTGGGGTGAATTGGATTGAGGTGTCGAAGTTCACTTCTACTACCACCATAGCTAGTGTGTAACACTGTTTTACATTCATTGCTCATGCTGAGAGTATTCACCAAAATATTCATGTTCAGTATAAACTAATGGCATTATTTTTTTGCATGGACACAAATTCCTGCATGTACAACTTTGTGCCGTGCAAAAAAAATGGTTTCCAGGATGCATACAGATACCAGCAGTTACCCAAATGAATGGGTTTTAAAGGTGACCGCCAGCAAGCCGTCCCCTGTCCAGTTTCCTCAGGGTGTAGGACGAAACCCTGTGGCGGACAGCAGCGATGAACGCCCCCTTACAATTTTTATTTGGCTTCATCATTTACATATATGGCAAAAATTTTAGGAAATATAGTGCTGATCATCTTGATAAATATAATGCAGTAAATACTGACAGGATAGCATAGCAAATTTATATGAAATTCTGGTTCATATTTTGGATATAATAGGGAATCTGTATTAGTGAATACTATACACAGACAAATGGCAGAACATATGTACGCAGATACACACACAACATGTACACACAGATACAACATATGTACAGACACACAGACAGAACAAGCACGCACAGACACAAGACAGAATATATGTACATACAAAAAGACACATGATAGAACATGTACAAACACAGACAAAAGACAGAACATGGGTACACACACACACAGCACATACCTGAGTCAGGGATTGGTTACACAGGTCTGCAGAAGCCTAATGTAATCGATCATCCCCTGCACAGCTTGACTCCGGGAGGAGGAGGAGGAGGAGGGAGCTGTCAGCCTGTGTGTATACAGATGAACTTCAACGGTAAGTAAAGTGGAGGAGAGACAAAGTGAGACAGTCAGCACCCGGCAGCCCAGTGGGCCCCCTCAGGAGCTTGGGGCCCTGGCACTTGCCCAGGTTGTCCAGGTGCTGACGCCGGCCCTGCTGAGAAGTATCACAACAGTTATGCAGATCAGATCATATACAGAGGCTTGTACAGAAGGAACTCAATGTTATCTGTGTGTTTACATAGAGAGATAACAGATTCAGCTTCATCAGCAAACTGAAATTATCTGAACAGATTGTCCTGCCAGCACTGAGTAAGTGACATCACTTGTCCTATCTCCCAGGTCCCTGGTTCTAGCAACACAGTGTAAACAACGGGAGAAATAAATTCACCTACCAGGCAAACAAAGCAGAATTTCTAAAGAAATATATTCAGAAAAAGGCTTCAATTTACATAAGCTACCAGTATAGATAGGATCGTTGAGATGGGACAACCCCTTTCAGGCAAGTAAAATTATAGAGAAACAAACACTAGAATCGGTAGATGCATCTCCTATTTGGCAGATGAAAGATCAATATTAGCACACAGGCCACCCGTATTGCTTAGAAACAGCTACTTTATTTCGGATTAGTATCTATTAAAAATTGCATGCAGTCCTCAGTTATTGGAGATTATAGGTCCCTGCTCAACCATGCGATCATATATCATTGCCAATTGGGACTGGATTACTAAGTACCCAGAGCTTTGTTGGGTAAAGCCTATTGAGATCTGGATGGTGTGAGTTTACCTTATGGTTCCATATTTTAGGTATCAATAGTGGTGGGCTAATATCCTACTATAAATAGCATAAGTGGCATTGCGCTTCCATAGGGGTAAATTACTATACCCATTGGAGTTGAGCAGTACACTCTGTTATTATGTGTAGTGCAAATTGATGAAATTATTTACTGGTCCTTTCCCCATCATCAAGCAACTTGTTTAGATTACATAGATGGTTGAGTACAGTTTTGGTGATTTTAATGAGAATTTAATAAAATGTATAGTTTTAGCGCTCTACTGTTAGAGAGGGACTTTCCTCTTATCATTTTGATATGTATTTGATTATTTTACACATTCACGTGTACTTACTCTGAATATACTCAATTAGTTGATAACTTGTTTATTACCATGTTAATATGTTCACACAATAATGCAATGAAAAGTAAGGCATATAACCCGTCCTATAATAAAACAGGCAGGGCCAGGTAAATGCAGACAGAGAGATGAAAGTTTTTTTAGAATATAGGAGAGTATTAAGATAAGATACAGCAGGAGAGAAACAGGTATGAGAACTGAACATGGCTTACCATGGACCAAGTATCGCTGAACATAAAGAGCAATACATATCTTCAAGCTTCACTATTATTGGCATAATATGATCTGCTCTCTATATGTTTCTGTAAAGGAGTTATTACTGTCCAATGGTCAATAAAACCACGTTGAGCCTTCCCATTGAGAGTATAGATTATTTGGACAACTACTTGGATACATTATAATCTAACTCTTACTTTTCCACTTCAGTTTTGAAGACTCAAAATGCCTTAAACTAAGTATTATTAGTGCATGTCTTATAACTGGGTCCATTGAAATCTATGGCAAAGGTAATGTGCACCGATTATTCTTTTCTCTGCAGCATCTTAAAGAAACCAACTGTGAATAAAAATCTCATAAATATTGTGTATAGATTTCCTATGCAGACATAAAGGTGACCATACACAGTATATTAGGATAATGTCAGGACCAACGTTACAATGTGTCTGTGTAAATGCTGGGAAAAGAAGGATTAATCCTGATCCTTTTGTTCTCAGGGGAGATAAGTCATAGAGGAATTAGAGAGTGGCTTACTACCCCTCTTCTTTCAGAACACACACACACACACACACACACACAGCTGAGCTTGCATGTGTTTTTAGGCATCATGTGGAATAGTTGGAATAGCTATCAGTTAAATAAGTGTCAAGTGTGCATTAAGATTGATGCAGATATTTCTCTTTCATGCATATTCTGCAGTGTCGGTCCTCTATTATGTATTTATTTACTACAACATGCTAAAATCATGTTAAAACACAGCAAAGGTTAGTTTTATTCACACGTAGTTTATTATTTAACCTAAGGAGATTTCTGGGATAAATTTCCTTGCAGAAATCACAGCTTGCTTAGCCATGTCACTGTAAGTGATACAGTAGGGGAGAGATGGAAGTAAAGAAACTAGAAGGAAATGGGGAGAGAGAATACTTGCTTCAAGGAGAATGCTCACTGAGATCTACACTTGTAGTTTCATACTCATTGTTAGAAAAACGCATTAAAAATTTAACAAACAAATCAATAATCAGCTTAGATAATAGTACAACCTGAACGTTTCCTTCATGTACATGTGACGTTTCACTGGCTTGTACTGCGGGAGCCCGTGCTCATGTTCTGCCATCTTGCTATGTCTGTTAATTGCTCTATTACAAGGCCAGTATCCACAAGTTGTTCCTTACTTTAGCAAATGCCTAAGGAATCCAGGCTTTTCAAGAAACCCTCCCCATCTCTCTTTGCCAGGGCAATAGGGCCCCTTAAGTGTCTGTTTCCAAAAGTGTTGTTCTTTCTTCTTCCATTATACAACTGGGTTTTATATTTTGACCACATCTACTTCTTTGTTGTCATTCGTGCCCTCTTTCGGACTACCATAGACAACTGAATTCCTGATGTTCACTCTTCAACTATGTGATAACCATTAGAAAACAAACACTACTTTGAGACATACACCGTTAGTCTGGGAATACACCACTGATGTTCAAATCTTACCAAACTAGTGGATCAACCTTGTCTCTTTGCAGTGCTTAAATTGGGAAAAATTTTTTTTAGGTAGAACTCTGGAATAATGGCCAAAAGACCCTGACAGACCGAATAATGAACCTTCATCCCCCCCCCCCACATTCCTACACACACTATTGTGCTCCATAGTGGCCCCTGCACAAAGTATTATGCCCGATTGTAGACCGCCCATGTACAATTATTATGCTCTGGGGTATAATAATCAGAGACCCAGGGGAGGATACAAACATTAAAAACATTGTTACTCCCTGGCTCCGGTGCTTTCCCTTCAGATGTCAGCCATCTTCCATGACGTATGGGATGTCACGTGAGCAGGGGCTTGGATCGCAACATATAAGGACACAAGCACCAGCCCATGTAACATCTGGAACATCACCAAGTAGGCCTGAAGCCTTCCAGAGCCAGAAGAGCTAAGTAACTATGTTTTTTATGTTCCAGACATTCCCTTTCAGACACGCTGAAAGACGTTTTGCAATTTTGCCGAACTGAGTTCTGGTGCGTTCCAGACCAATTTCAGCACTGCCTGTTGGCATAGATATAGTAGGTAGATGTACTAATATTTATTTCCATAACAAGGGCGCAAATGTCCTTTATCTGCAATATAGTAGTCTTTAGTTCATCTTGTCTTGACACCTAGGATGCATTATAACATGGCGTTTTATGTGCCACACATCATAATAAAGAAGACCAGTGCACAACAAGTGTAAGCCATGAATCTTTTGCAATCTGCACAATTTCACATGAATTAGGGCACGCTCTTCAGTGTACAATATATGTTCCTAAAGGGAAAGAGCAGTAAAAACTACGACTTGAGATGTTCCTGTGAACTATTCGATTTACATTACATACAAGAACAAGTTTTAATTAAGCAATCCCTTTACTTTAAGAAAAGTTATTTTAAACTCAATTAGATATCACATATACCAAAGGTCATATTACGGACTACATTCAGTCGTCTTAATTATTAGTCCAATCTTCTATGTGGAAAAAGCATACAACCCAATAAAAAAGATTTCTGTGTGTAATTTTAAAGATTTGCAGAGTAAGGTTTTAATTTTCTACAAGGTCAGCACTTCACAAACGCAAAATATGAGACTAAGTGGGAAAGACATCCAATTACCAACTTGTTGTATAACAGCCATAGTAATGTTTGCGAGAAAAAAGTTGCTAACAGTGTTTATCCTAAGGCTTATACTGTATGGACTCAGCAGACAAAATAAATGTGATAAAAACCGCCGCCTGAAATTTAAGGAAAGAACTGCTATTAAAATCACTGTATTGTCTGGGTAAAAGAAAATCTATTATACTTTAGACTTCTCTTAGCGTCTACATAGAATGTCAATTTTAATAGTCATACCTATAATTCATGTAATAAAAATGGTAACATTGTATTTGGTAGCCATAGCAACAATCAGTAGACTGAGCACGTGCACTTTCTAGTTAGAT
>NW_027440129.1:0-19717 GCF_031893055.1 Leptodactylus fuscus | reverse complement strand
TACACCCTCCATCTGACACTATATATTGTACATTACACCCCTCCATCTGATACTATATATTGTACACCTCGACAATACACCCTCCATCTGACACTATATATTGTACATTACAACCCCTCCATCTGACACTATATATTGTACATTACACCCCTCCATCTGACACTATATATTGTACATTACACCCCTCCATCTGACACTATATATTGTACATTACACCCCTCCATCTGACACTATATATTGTACATTACACCCCTCCATCTGACACTATATATTGTACATTACACCCCTCCATCTGACACTATATATTGTACATTACACCCCTCCATCTGACACTATATCATTGTACATTACACCCCTCCATCTGACACTATATATTGTACATTACACCCTCCATCTGACACTATATATTGTACATTACACCCCTCCATCTGACACTATACATTGTACATTACACCCTTCAATCTGACACTATGTATTGTACATTACACCCCTCCATCTGACACTATACATTGTACATTACACCCCTCCATCTGACACTATATATTGTACATTACACCCCTCCATCTGACACTATATATTGTACATTACACCCCTCCATCTGACACTATACATTGTACATTACACCCCTCCATCTGACACTATATATTGTACATTACACCCTCCATCTGACACTATATATTATACATTACACCCCTCCATCTGACACTATACATTGTACATTACACCCCTCCATCTGACACTATATATTGTACATTACACCCTCCATCTGACACTATACATTGTACATTACACCCCTCCATCTGACACTATACATTGTACATTACACCCCTCCATCTGACACTATATATTATACATTACACCCCTCCATCTGACACTATACATTGTACATTACACCCCTCCATCTGACACTATATATTGTACATTACACCCTCCATCTGACACTATATATTGTACATTACACCCTCCATCTGACACTATATATTGTACATTACACCCCTCCATCTGACACTATACATTGTACATTACACCCCTCCATCTGACACTATACATTGTACATTACACCCCTCCATCTGACACTATACATTGTACATTACAGCCCTCCATCTGACACTATATATTGTACATTACACCCCTCCATCTGACACTATACATTGTACATTACACCCCTCCATCTGACACTATATATTGTACATTACACCCCTCCATCTGACACTATACATTTTACATTACACCCTCCATCTGACACTATACATTGTACATTACACCCTCCATCTGACACTATACATTGTACATTACACCCCTCCATCTGACACTATACATTGTACTATTACACCCCTCCATCTGACACTATATATTGTACATTACACCCCTCCATCTGACACTATATATTGTACATTACACCCCTCTATCTGACACTATATATTGTACATTACAGCCCTCCATCTGACACTATATATTGTACATTACACCCCTCCATCTGACACTATATAATGAACATTACACCCCTCCATCTGACACTATATATTGTACATTACACCCCTCCATCTGACACTATACATTGTACATTACACCCCTCCATCTGACACTATACATTGTACATTACACCCCTCCATCTGACACTATATATTATACATTACACCCCTCCATCTGACACTATATATTGAACATTACACCCCTCCATCTGACACTATATACTGTACATTACACCCCTCCATCTGACACTATATATTGTACATTACACCCCTCCATCTGACACTATATATTATACATTACTCCCCTCCATCTGACACTATACATTATACATTACACCCTCCATCTGACACTATACATTGTACATTACACCCTCCATCTGACACTATATATTGTACATTACACCCCTCCATCTGACACTATACATTGTACATTACACCCCTCCATCTGACACTATACATTGTACATTACACCCCTCCATCTGACACTATACATTGTACATTACACCCCTCCATCTGACACTATACATTGTACATTACACCCCTCCATCTGACACTATATATTGTACATTACACCCTTTATCTGACACTATACATCGTACATTACACCCTCCATCTGAGACTATATATTGTACATCACACCCCTCCATCTGACACTATACATTGTACATTACACCCCTCCATCTGACACTATACATTGTACATTACACCCCTCCATCTGACACTATATATTGTACATTACACCCTTTATCTGACACTATACATCGTACATTACACCCTCCATCTGACGCTATATATTGTACATTACACCCCTCCATCTGACACTATACATTGTACATTACACCCTATATCTGACACTATATATTGTACATTACACCCCTCCATCTGACACTATATATTGTACATTACACCCTCCATCTGACACTATATATTGTACATTACACCCTTTATCTGACACTATACATCGTCCATTACACCCTCCATCTGACACTATATATTGTACATTACACCCCTCCATCTGACACTATACATTGTACATTACACCCTCCATCTGACACTATATATTGTACATTACACCCCTCCATCTGACACTATATATTGTACATTACACCCCTCCATCTGACACTATATATTGTACATTACACCCCCCCATCTGACACTTGGCATTGTACATTACACCCCTCCATCTGACACTATACATTGTATATTACACCCCTCCATCTGACACTATATATTGTACATTACACCCTCCATCTGACACTATATATTGTACATTACACCCTCCATCTGACACTATATATTGTACATTACACCCTCCATCTGACACTATACATTGTACATTACACCCTCCATCTGACAGTATACATTGTACATTACACCCCTCCATCTGACACTATATATTGTACATAACACCCCTCCATCTGACACTATATATTGTACATTACACCCCTCCATCTAACACTATATATTGTACATTACACCCCTCCATCTGACACTATATATTGTACATTACACCCCTCCATCTAACACTATATATTGTACATTACACCCTCCATCTGACACTATATATTGTACATTACACCCTCCATCTGACACTATACATTGTACATTACACCCCTCCATCTGACACTATACATTGTACATTACGCCCCTCCATCTAAAACTATACATTGTACATTACGCCCCTCCATCTGACACTATATATTGTACATTACACCCCTCCATCTGACACTATATATTGTACATTACACCCCTCCATCTGACACTATATATTATACATTACACCCTCCATCTGACACTATATATTGTACATTACACCCTCCATCTGACACTATACATTGTACATTACACCCCTCCATCTGACACTATACATTGTACATTACGCCCCTCCATCTAAAACTATACATTGTACATTACGCCCCTCCATCTGACACTATATATTGTACATTACACCCCTCCATCTGACACTATATATTGTACATTACAGCCCTCCATCTGACACTATATATTGTACATTACACCCCTCCATCTGACACTATATATTATACATTACACCCCTCCATCTGACACTATATATTGTACATTACACCCCTCCATCTGACACTATATATTGTACATTACACCCCTCCATCTGACACTATATATTGTACATTACACCCCTCCATCTGACACTATATATTGTACATTACAGCCCTCCATCTGACACTATATATTGTACATTACACCCCTCCATCTGACACTATATATTATACATTACACCCCTCCATCTGACACTATATATTGTACATTACACCCCTCCATCTGACACTATATATTGTACATTACACCCCTCCATCTGACACTATACATTGTACATTACACCCCTCCATCTGACACTATATATTGTACATTACACCCCTCCATCTGACACTATACATTGTACATTACACCCTCCATCTGACACTATATATTGTACATTACACCCCTCCATCTGACACTATACATTGTACATTGCACCCTTCCATCTGACACTATGTATTGTACATTACACTCCTCCATCTGACACTATATATTATACATTACACCCTCCATCTGACACTATATATTGTACATTACACCCCTCCATCTGACACTATACATTGTACATTACACCCCTCCATCTGACACTATATATTGTACATTACACCCTCCATCTGACACTATATATTATACATTACACCCTCCATCTGACACTATACATTGTACATTACACCCCTCCATCTGACACTATATATTGTACATTACACCCTTCCATCTGACACTATACATTGTACATTACACCCCTCCATCTGACACTATACATTGTACATTACACCCCTCCATCTGACACTATATATTATACATTACACCCTCCATCTGACACTATACATTGTACATTACACCCCTCCATCTGACACTATATATTGTACATTACACCCTCCATCTGACACTATATATTGTACATTACACCCTCCATCTGACACTATATATTGTACATTACACCCCTCCATCTGACACTATACATTGTACATTACACCCCTCCATCTGACACTATATATTGTACATTACACCCCTCCATCTGACACTATACATTTTACATTACACCCTCCATCTGACACTATATATTGTACATTACACCCCTCCATCTGACACTATATATTGTACATTACACCCCTCCATCTGACACTATATATTATACATTACACCCTCCATCTGACACTTTACATTGTACATTACACCCCTCCATCTGACACTATACATTGTATATTACACCCCTCCATCTGACACTATATATTGTACATTACACCCCTCCATCTGACACTATATATTGTACATTACACCCCTCTATCTGACACTATATATTGTACATTACAGCCCTCCATCTGACACTATATATTGTACATTACACCCCTCCATCTGACACTATATAATGAACATTACACCCCTCCATCTGACACTATATATTGTACATTACACCTCTCCATCTGACACTATACATTGTACATTACACCCCTCCATCTGACACTATACATTGTACATTACACCCCTCCATCTGACACTATATATTGAACATTACACCCCTCCATCTGACACTATATACTGTACATTACACCCCTCCATCTGACACTATATATTGTACATTACACCCCTCCATCTGACACTATATATTATACATTACTCCCCTCCATCTGACACTATACATTATACATTACACCCTCCATCTGACACTATACATTGTACATTACACCCTCCATCTGACACTATATATTGTACATTACACCCCTCCATCTGACACTATACATTGTACATTACACCCCTCCATCTGACACTATACATTGTACATTACACCCCTCCATCTGACACTATACATTGTACATTACACCCCTCCATCTGACACTATATATTGTACATTACACCCCTCCATCTGACACTATATATTGTACATTACACCCCTCCATCTGACACTATACATTGTACATTACACCCCTCCATCTGACACTATATATTGTACATTACACCCCTCCATCTGACACTATACATTGTACATTACACCCCTCCATCTGACACTATATATTGTACATTACACCCCTCCATCTGACACTATATATTGTACATTACACCCTTTATCTGACACTATACATCGTACATTACACCCTCCATCTGACACTATATATTGTACATTACACCCCTCCATCTGACACTATACATTGTACATTACACCCTATATCTGACACTATATATTGTACATTACACCCCTCCATCTGACACTATATATTGTACATTACACCCCTCCATCTGACACTATATATTGTACATTACACCCCCCCATCTGACACTTGGCATTGTACATTACACCCCCCCATCTGACACTATACATTGTATATTACACCCCGCCATCTGACACTATATATTGTATATTACACCCCTCCATCTGACACTATATATTGTACATTACACCCTCCATCTGACACTATATATTGTGCATTACACCCTCCATCTGACACTATACATTGTACATTACACCCCTCCATCTGACTCTATATATTGTACATTACACCCCTCCATCTGACACTATATATTGTACATTACACCCCTCCATCTAACACTATATATTGTACATTACACCCCTCCATCTGACACTATATATTGTACATTACACCCCTCCATCTAACACTATATATTGTACATTACACCCCTCCATCTGACACTATACATTGTACATTACACCCCTCCATCTGACACTATATATTATACATTACACCCTCCATCTGACACTATATATTGTACATTACACCCTCCATCTGACACTATACATTGTACATTACACCCCTCCATCTGACACTATACATTGTACATTACACCCCTCCATCTGACACTATATATTGTACATTACACCCTCCATCTAACACTATACATTGTACATTACACCCCTCCATCTGACACTATATATTGTACATTACACCCTCCATCTGACACTATATATTGTACATTACGCCCCTCCATCTGACACTATACATTGTACATTACGCCCCTCCATCTGACACTATATATTGTACATTACACCCCTCCATCTGACACTATATATTGTACATTACAGCCCTCCATCTGACACTATATATTGTACATTACACCCCTCCATCTGACACTATATATTATACATTACACCCCTCCATCTGACACTATACATTGTACATTACACCCCTCCATCTGACACTATATATTGTACATTACACCCCTCCATCTGACACTATACATTGAACATTACACCCTCCATCTGACACTATATATTGTACATTACACCCCTCCATCTGACACTATACATTGTACATTACACCCTTCCATCTGACACTATACATTGTACATTACACCCCTCCATCTGACACTATACATTGTACATTACACCCCTCCATCTGACACTATATATTATACATTACACCCCTCCATCTGACACTATATATTGTACATTACACCCCTCCATCTGACACTATATATTGTACATTACACCCTCCATCTGACACTATACATTGTACATTACACCCCTCCATCTGACACTATATATTGTACATTACACCCCTCCATCTGACACTATATATTGTACATTACACCCTCCATCTGACACTATACATTGTACATTACACCCCTCCATCTGACATTATATATTGTACATTACACCCCTCCATCTGACACTATATATTGTACATTACACCCTTCCATCTGACACTATACATTGTACATTACACCCCTCCATCTGACACTATACATTGTACATTACACCCCTCCATCTGACACTATATATTATACATTACACCCTCCATCTGACACTATACATTGTACATTACACCCCTCCATCTGACACTATATATTGTACATTACACCCTCCATCTGACACTATATATTGTACATTACACCCCTCCATCTGACACTATATATTGTACATTACACCCCTCCATCTGACACTATATATTGTACATTACACCCTCCATCTGACACTATATATTGTACATTACACCCCTCCATCTGACACTATACATTGTACATTACACCCTCCATCTGACACTATATATTGTACATTACACCCCTCCATCTGACTCTATACATTGTACATTACACCCCTCCATCTGACACTATACATTGTACATTACACCCCTCCATCTGACACTGTACATTGTACACTACACCCCTCCATCTGACACTATACATTGTACATTACACCCTCCATCTGACTCTATTTATTGTACATTACACCCCTCCATCTGACACTATACATTGTACATTACACCCTCCATCTGACACTATATATTGTACATTACACCCCTCCATCTGACACTATATATTGTACATTACACCCTCCATCTGACACTATATATTGTACATTACACCCTCCATCTGACACTATACATTGTACATTACACCCCTCCATCTGAAACTATACATTGTACATTACACCCCTCCATCTGACACTATATATTGTACATTACAGCCCTCCATCTGACACTATATATTGTACATTACACCCCTCCATCTGACACTATATATTATACATTACACCCCTCCATCTGACACTATATATTGTACATTACACCCTCCATCTAACACTATATATTGTACATTACACCCCTCCATCTGACACTATATATTGTACATTACACCCCTCCATCTGACACTATACATTATACATTACACCCCTACATCTGACACTATATATTGTACATTACACCCCTCCATCTGACACTATACATTGTACATTACACCCCTCCATCTGACACTATACATTGTACATTACACCCTCCATCTGACACTATATATTGTACATTACACCCCTCCATCTGACACTATATATTGTACATTACACCCCTGCATCTGACACTATATATTGTACATTACACCCCTCCATCTGACACTATATATTGTACATTACACCCTCCATCTGACACTATACATTGTACATTACACCCCTCCATCTGACACTATACATTGTATATTACACCCCTCCATCTGACACTATATATTGTACATTACACCCCTCCATCTGACACTATACATTGTACATTACACCCTTCCATCTGACACTATATATTGTACATTACACCCTCCATCTGACACTATACATTGTATATTACACCCTCCATCTGACACTATACATTGTACATTACACCCCTCCATCTGACACTATATATTATACATTACACCCTCCATCTGACACTATATATTGTACATTACACCCCTCCATCTGACACTATATATTGTACATTACACCCCTCCATCTGACACTATATATTGTACATTACACCCTCCATCTGACACTATATATTGTACATTACACCCCTCCATCTGACACTATATATTGTACATTACACCCTCCATCTGACACTATATATTGTACATTACACCCTCCATCTGACACTATATATTGTACATTACACCCCTCCATCTGACACTATATATTGTACATTACACCCCTCCATCTGACACTATACATTGTACATTACACCCCTCCATCTGACACTATATATTATACATTACACCCTCCATCTGACACTATATATTGTACATTACACCCCTCCATCTGACACTATATATTGTACATTACACCCCTCCATCTGACACTATATATTGTACATTACACCCTCCATCTGACACTATATATTGTACATTACACCCCTCCATCTGACACTATATATTGTACATTACACCCCTCCATCTGACTCTATATATTGTACATTACACCCTCCATCTGACACTATATATTGTACATTACACCCCTCCATCTGACACTATATATTGTACATTACACCCCTCCATCTGACACTATATATTATACATTACTCCCCTCCATCTGACACTATATATTGTACATTACACCCCTCCATCTGACACTATATATTGTACATTACACCCCTCCATCTGACACTATATATTGTACATTACACCCTCCATCTGACACTATACATTGTACATTACACCCTCCATCTGACACTATACATTGTACATTACACCCTCCATCTGACACTATATATTATACATTACACCCTCCATCTGACACTATATATTATACATTACACCCTCCATCTGACACTATATATTGTACATTACACCCCTCCATCTGACACTATATATTGTACATTACACCCCTCCATCTGACACTATACATTGTACATTACACCCTCCATCTGACACTATATATTATACATTACACCCTCCATCTGACACTATATATTGTACATTACACCCCTCCATCTGACACTATATATTATACATTACACCCTCCATCTGACACTATATATTGTACATTACACCCCTCCATCTGACACTATACAGTGTACATTACACCCTCCATCTGACACTATATATTATACATTACACCCTCCATCTGACACTATACATTGTACATTACACCCTTCCATCTGACACTATACATTGTACATTACACCCCTCCATCTGACACTATACATTGTACATTACACCCCTCCATCTGACACTATATATTATACATTACACCCTCCATCTGACACTATATATTGTACATTACACCCCTCCATCTGACACTATACATTGTACATTACACCCCTCCATCTGACACTATATATTGTACATTACACCCTCCATCTGACACTATATATTATACATTACACCCTCCATCTGACACTATACATTGTACATTACACCCCTCCATCTGACACTATATATTGTACATTACACCCCTCCATCTGACACTATATATTGTACATTACACCCTTCCATCTGACACTATACATTGTACATTACACCCCTCCATCTGACACTATACATTGTACATTACACCCCTCCATCTGACACTATATATTATACATTACACCCTCCATCTGACACTATACATTGTACATTACACCCCTCCATCTGACACTATACATTGTACATTACACCCTCCATCTGACACTATATATTGTACATTACACCCCTCCATCTGACACTATATATTGTACATTACACCCCTCCATCTGACACTATATATTGTACATTACACCCTCCATCTGACACTATATATTGTACATTACACCCCTCCATCTGACACTATACATTGTACATTACACCCTCCATCTGACACTATATATTGTACATTACACCCCTCCATCTGACTCTATACATTGTACATTACACCCTCCATCTGACACTATACATTATACATTACACCCTCCATCTGACACTATATATTGTACATTACACCCCTCCATCTGACTCTATACATTGTACATTACACCCTCCATCTGACACTATACATTGTACATTACACCCTCCATCTGACACTATATATTGTACATTACACCCCTCCATCTGACACTATACATTGTACATTACACCCCTCCATCTGACACTGTACATTGTACACTACACCCCTCCATCTGACACTATATATTGTACATTACACCCCTCCATCTGACACTATATATTGTACATTACACCCCTCCATCTGACACTATACATTGTACATTACACCCCTCCATCTGACACTATATATTGTACATTACACCCCTCCATCTGACACTATATATTGTACATTACACCCTCCATCTCACACTATTTATTGTACATTACACCCCTCCATCTGACACTATACATTGTACATTACACCCTCCATCTGACACTATATATTGTACATTACACCCTCCATCTGACACTATACATTGTACATTACACCCTCCATCTGACTTTATATATTGTACATTACACCCCTCCATCTGACACTATATATTATACATTACACCCTCCATCTGACACTATATATTGTACATTACACCCTCCATCTGACACTATATATTGTACATTACACCCCTCCATCTGACACTATATATTGTACATTACACCCTCCATCTGACACTATATATTGTACATTACACCCTCCATCTGACACTATACATTGTACATTACACCCTCCATCTGACACTATATATTGTACATTACATCCCTCCATCTGACACTATACATTGTACATTACACCCCTCCATCTGACACTTTACATTGTACATTACACCCCTCCATCTGACACTATACATTGTATATTACACCCCTCCATCTGACACTATATATTGTACATTACAGCCCTCCATCTGACACTATATATTGTACATTACACCCCTCCATCTGACACTATATATTGTACATTACACCCCTCCATCTGACACTATATATTATACATTACACCCCTCCATCTGACACTATATATTGTACATTACACCCTCCATCTGACACTATATATTGTACATTACACCCTCCTTCTGATGCTATATATTGTACATTACACCCCTCCATCTGACACTATATATTGTACATTACACCCCTCCATCTGACACTATACATTATACATTAAACCCCTCCATCTGACACTATATATTGTACATTACACCCCTCCATCTGACACTATACATTATACATTACACCCCTCAATCTGACACTATACATTGTACATTACACCCCTCCATCTGACACTGTACATTGTACATTACACCCTCCATCTGACACTATATATTGTACATTACACCCCTCCATCTGACACTATATATTGTACATTACACCCCTGCATCTGACACTATATATTGTACATTACACCCCTCCATCTGACACTATATATTGTACATTACACCCCTGCATCTGACACTATACATTGTACATTACACCCTCCATCTGACACTATATATTGTACATTACACCCTCCATCTGACACTATACATTGTACATTACACCCCTCCATCTGACACTATACATTGTACATTACACCCCTCCATCTGACACTATATATTATACATTACACCCTCCATCTGACACTATATATTGTACATTACACCCCTCCATCTGACACTATATATTGTACATTACACCCTCCATCTGACACTATACATTGTACATTACACCCCTCTATCTGACACTATACATTGTACATTACACCCCTCCATCTGACACTATACATTGTACATTACACCCCTCCATCTGACACTATATATTGTACATTACACCCCTCCATCTGACACTATATATTGTACATTACACCCTCCATCTGACACTATATATTGTACATTACACCCCTCCATCTGACACTATATATTGTACATTACACCCCTCCATCTGACTCTATATATTGTACATTACACCCTCCATCTGACACTATATATTGTACATTACACCCTTTATCTGACACTATACATCGTACATTACACCCTCCATCTGACGCTATATATTGTACATTACACCCCTCCATCTGACACTATACATTGTACATTACACCCTATATCTGACACTATATATTGTACATTACACCCCTCCATCTGACACTATATATTGTACATTACACCCCTCCATCTGACACTATATATTGTACATTACACCCCCCCATCTGACACTTGGCATTGTACATTACACCCCTCCATCTGACACTATATATTGTACATTACACCCTTTATCTGACACTATACATCGTCCATTACACCCTCCATCTGACACTATATATTGTACATTACACCCCTCCATCTGACACTATACATTGTACATTACACCCTCCATCTGACACTATATATTGTACATTACACCCCTCCATCTGACACTATATATTGTACATTACACCCCTCCATCTGACACTATATATTGTACATTACACCCCCCCATCTGACACTTGGCATTGTACATTACACCCCTCCATCTGACACTATACATTGTATATTACACCCCTCCATCTGACACTATATATTGTACATTACACCCTCCATCTGACACTATATATTGTACATTACACCCTCCATCTGACACTATATATTGTACATTACACCCTCCATCTGACACTATACATTGTACATTACACCCTCCATCTGACAGTATACATTGTACATTACACCCCTCCATCTGACACTATATATTGTACATAACACCCCTCCATCTGACACTATATATTGTACATTACACCCCTCCATCTAACACTATATATTGTACATTACACCCCTCCATCTGACACTATATATTGTACATTACACCCCTCCATCTAACACTATATATTGTACATTACACCCTCCATCTGACACTATATATTGTACATTACACCCTCCATCTGACACTATACATTGTACATTACACCCCTCCATCTGACACTATACATTGTACATTACGCCCCTCCATCTAAAACTATACATTGTACATTACGCCCCTCCATCTGACACTATATATTGTACATTACACCCCTCCATCTGACACTATATATTGTACATTACACCCCTCCATCTGACACTATATATTATACATTACACCCTCCATCTGACACTATATATTGTACATTACACCCTCCATCTGACACTATACATTGTACATTACACCCCTCCATCTGACACTATACATTGTACATTACGCCCCTCCATCTAAAACTATACATTGTACATTACGCCCCTCCATCTGACACTATATATTGTACATTACACCCCTCCATCTGACACTATATATTGTACATTACAGCCCTCCATCTGACACTATATATTGTACATTACACCCCTCCATCTGACACTATATATTATACATTACACCCCTCCATCTGACACTATATATTGTACATTACACCCCTCCATCTGACACTATATATTGTACATTACACCCCTCCATCTGACACTATATATTGTACATTACACCCCTCCATCTGACACTATATATTGTACATTACAGCCCTCCATCTGACACTATATATTGTACATTACACCCCTCCATCTGACACTATATATTATACATTACACCCCTCCATCTGACACTATATATTGTACATTACACCCCTCCATCTGACACTATATATTGTACATTACACCCCTCCATCTGACACTATACATTGTACATTACACCCCTCCATCTGACACTATATATTGTACATTACACCCCTCCATCTGACACTATACATTGTACATTACACCCTCCATCTGACACTATATATTGTACATTACACCCCTCCATCTGACACTATACATTGTACATTGCACCCTTCCATCTGACACTATGTATTGTACATTACACTCCTCCATCTGACACTATATATTATACATTACACCCTCCATCTGACACTATATATTGTACATTACACCCCTCCATCTGACACTATACATTGTACATTACACCCCTCCATCTGACACTATATATTGTACATTACACCCTCCATCTGACACTATATATTATACATTACACCCTCCATCTGACACTATACATTGTACATTACACCCCTCCATCTGACACTATATATTGTACATTACACCCCTTCCATCTGACACTATACATTGTACATTACACCCCTCCATCTGACACTATACATTGTACATTACACCCCTCCATCTGACACTATATATTATACATTACACCCTCCATCTGACACTATACATTGTACATTACACCCCTCCATCTGACACTATATATTGTACATTACACCCTCCATCTGACACTATATATTGTACATTACACCCTCCATCTGACACTATATATTGTACATTACACCCCTCCATCTGACACTATACATTGTACATTACACCCCTCCATCTGACACTATATATTGTACATTACACCCCTCCATCTGACACTATACATTTTACATTACACCCTCCATCTGACACTATATATTGTACATTACACCCCTCCATCTGACACTATATATTGTACATTACACCCCTCCATCTGACACTATATATTATACATTACACCCTCCATCTGACACTTTACATTGTACATTACACCCCTCCATCTGACACTATACATTGTATATTACACCCCTCCATCTGACACTATATATTGTACATTACACCCCTCCATCTGACACTATATATTGTACATTACACCCCTCTATCTGACACTATATATTGTACATTACAGCCCTCCATCTGACACTATATATTGTACATTACACCCCTCCATCTGACACTATATAATGAACATTACACCCCTCCATCTGACACTATATATTGTACATTACACCCCTCCATCTGACACTATACATTGTACATTACACCCCTCCATCTGACACTATACATTGTACATTACACCCCTCCATCTGACACTATATATTGAACATTACACCCCTCCATCTGACACTATATACTGTACATTACACCCCTCCATCTGACACTATATATTGTACATTACACCCCTCCATCTGACACTATATATTATACATTACTCCCCTCCATCTGACACTATACATTATACATTACACCCTCCATCTGACACTATACATTGTACATTACACCCTCCATCTGACACTATATATTGTACATTACACCCCTCCATCTGACACTATACATTGTACATTACACCCCTCCATCTGACACTATACATTGTACATTACACCCCTCCATCTGACACTATACATTGTACATTACACCCCTCCATCTGACACTATATATTGTACATTACACCCCTCCATCTGACACTATATATTGTACATTACACCCCTCCATCTGACACTATACATTGTACATTACACCCCTCCATCTGACACTATATATTGTACATTACACCCCTCCATCTGACACTATACATTGTACATTACACCCCTCCATCTGACACTATATATTGTACATTACACCCCTCCATCTGACACTATATATTGTACATTACACCCTTTATCTGACACTATACATCGTACATTACACCCTCCATCTGACACTATATATTGTACATTACACCCCTCCATCTGACACTATACATTGTACATTACACCCTATATCTGACACTATATATTGTACATTACACCCCTCCATCTGACACTATATATTGTACATTACACCCCTCCATCTGACACTATATATTGTACATTACACCCCCCCATCTGACACTTGGCATTGTACATTACACCCCCCCATCTGACACTATACATTGTATATTACACCCCGCCATCTGACACTATATATTGTATATTACACCCCTCCATCTGACACTATATATTGTACATTACACCCTCCATCTGACACTATATATTGTGCATTACACCCCTCCATCTGACACTATACATTGTACATTACACCCCTCCATCTGACTCTATATATTGTACATTACACCCCTCCATCTGACACTATATATTGTACATTACACCCCTCCATCTAACACTATATATTGTACATTACACCCCTCCATCTGACACTATATATTGTACATTACACCCCTCCATCTAACACTATATATTGTACATTACACCCCTCCATCTGACACTATACATTGTACATTACACCCCTCCATCTGACACTATATATTATACATTACACCCTCCATCTGACACTTTATATTGTACATTACACCCTCCATCTGACACTATACATTGTACATTACACCCCTCCATCTGACACTATACATTGTACATTACACCCCTCCATCTGACACTATATATTGTACATTACACCCCTCCATCTAACACTATACATTGTACATTACACCCCTCCATCTGACACTATATATTGTACATTACACCCTCCATCTGACACTATATATTGTACATTACGCCCCTCCATCTGACACTATACATTGTACATTACGCCCCTCCATCTGACACTATATATTGTACATTACACCCCTCCATCTGACACTATATATTGTACATTACAGCCCTCCATCTGACACTATATATTGTACATTACACCCCTCCATCTGACACTATATATTATACATTACACCCCTCCATCTGACACTATACATTGTACATTACACCCCTCCATCTGACACTATATATTGTACATTACACCCCTCCATCTGACACTATACATTGAACATTACACCCTCCATCTGACACTATATATTGTACATTACACCCCTCCATCTGACACTATACATTGTACATTACACCCTTCCATCTGACACTATACATTGTACATTACACCCCTCCATCTGACACTATACATTGTACATTACACCCCTCCATCTGACACTATATATTATACATTACACCCCTCCATCTGACACTATATATTGTACATTACACCCCTCCATCTGACACTATATATTGTACATTACACCCTCCATCTGACACTATACATTGTACATTACACCCCTCCATCTGACACTATATATTGTACATTACACCCCTCCATCTGACACTATATATTGTACATTACACCCTCCATCTGACACTATACATTGTACATTACACCCCTCCATCTGACATTATATATTGTACATTACACCCCTCCATCTGACACTATATATTGTACATTACACCCTTCCATCTGACACTATACATTGTACATTACACCCCTCCATCTGACACTATACATTGTACATTACACACCCTCCATCTGACACTATATATTATACATTACACCCTCCATCTGACACTATACATTGTACATTACACCCCTCCATCTGACACTATATATTGTACATTACACCCTCCATCTGACACTATATATTGTACATTACACCCCTCCATCTGACACTATATATTGTACATTACACCCCTCCATCTGACACTATATATTGTACATTACACCCTCCATCTGACACTATATATTGTACATTACACCCCTCCATCTGACACTATACATTGTACATTACACCCTCCATCTGACACTATATATTGTACATTACACCCCTCCATCTGACTCTATACATTGTACATTACACCCCTCCATCTGACACTATACATTGTACATTACACCCCTCCATCTGACACTGTACATTGTACACTACATCCCTCCATCTGACACTATACATTGTACATTACACCCTCCATCTGACTCTATTTATTGTACATTACACCCCTCCATCTGACACTATACATTGTACATTACACCCTCCATCTGACACTATATATTGTACATTACACCCCTCCATCTGACACTATATATTGTACATTACACCCTCCATCTGACACTATATATTGTACATTACACCCTCCATCTGACACTATACATTGTACATTACACCCCCTCCATCTGAAACTATACATTGTACATTACACCCCTCCATCTGACACTATATATTGTACATTACAGCCCTCCATCTGACACTATATATTGTACATTACACCCCCTCCATCTGACACTATATATTATACATTACACCCCTCCATCTGACACTATATATTGTACATTACACCCTCCATCTAACACTATATATTGTACATTACACCCCTCCATCTGACACTATATATTGTACATTACACCCCTCCATCTGACACTATACATTATACATTACACCCCTACATCTGACACTATATATTGTACATTACACCCCTCCATCTGACACTATACATTGTACATTACACCCCTCCATCTGACACTATACATTGTACATTACACCCTCCATCTGACACTATATATTGTACATTACACCCCTCCATCTGACACTATATATTGTACATTACACCCCTGCATCTGACACTATATATTGTACATTACACCCCTCCATCTGACACTATATATTGTACATTACACCCTCCATCTGACACTATACATTGTACATTACACCCCTCCATCTGACACTATACATTGTATAATTACACCCCTCCATCTGACACTATATATTGTACATTACACCCCTCCATCTGACACTATACATTGTACATTACACCCTTCCATCTGACACTATATATTGTACATTACACCCCTCCATCTGACACTATACATTGTACTATTACACCCTCCATCTGACACTATACATTGTACATTACACCCCCTCCATCTGACACTATATATTATACATTACACCCTCCATCTGACACTATATATTGTACATTACACCCCTCCATCTGACACTATATATTGTACATTACACCCCTCCATCTGACACTATATATTGTACATTACACCCTCCATCTGACACTATATATTGTACATTACACCCCTCCATCTGACACTATATATTGTACATTACACCCTCCATCTGACACTATATATTGTACATTACACCCTCCATCTGACACTATATATTGTACATTACACCCCTCCATCTGACACTATATATTGTACATTACACCCCTCCATCTGACACTATACATTGTACATTACACCCCTCCATCTGACACTATATATTATACATTACACCCTCCATCTGAAACTATATATTGTACATTACACCCCTCCATCTGACACTATATATTGTACATTACACCCCTCCATCTGACACTATATATTGTACATTACACCCTCCATCTGACACTATATATTGTACATTACACCCCTCCATCTGACACTATATATTGTACATTACACCCCTCCATCTGACTCTATATATTGTACATTACACCCTCCATCTGACACTATATATTGTACATTACACCA
>NW_027440128.1:0-20213 GCF_031893055.1 Leptodactylus fuscus | reverse complement strand
TTGTATTCAGTGGCGTAACTAGGAATGGCGGGGCCCCGTGGCGAACTTTTGACATGGGCCCCCCCCCCATCCCAACTGACGCCGAAGACCTTGACTGACCCCCTCCTCCGCACTCTATTATGTCCCTTACTTACTTGCCCCTGCACACAGTATTAACCCCAATAGTGTCCCCTGCACACACAGTATTAACCCCAATAGTGTCCCCTGCACACACAGTGTTAACCCCAATAGTGTCCCCTGCACACACAGTGTTAACCCCTATAGTGTCCCCTGCACACACAGTGTTAACCCCTATAGTGTCCCCTGCACACACAGTGTTAACCCCTATAGTGTCCCCTGCACACACAGTGTTAACCCCAATAGTGTCCCATGCACACACAGTGTTAACCCCTATAGTGTCCCCTGCACACACAGTGTTAACCCCTATAGTGTCCCCTACACACAGTGTTAACCCCTATAGTGTCCCCTACACACACAGTGTTAACCCCTATAGTGTCCCATGCACACAGTGTTAACCCCTATAGTGTCCCCTACACACACAGTGTTAACCCCTATAGTGTCCCCTGCACACACAGTGTTAACCCCTATAGTGTCCCCTGCACACACAGTGTTAACCCCTATAGTGTCCCCTGCACACACAGTGTTAACCCCTATAGTGTCCCCTGCACACAGTGTTAACCCCAATAGTGTCCCTCTGTGGACACCCATAAACAATTATTATACTCTGGGGTCTTTTCAGACCCCAGAGTATAATAATCGGAGACTAAATCGGGAATAAAAACATTAAAAAAAAACCCCACTGTTGCTTCTTACCTGTTCCCCGGCTCCTGTGCTGTACTGTCCTCCTCTCGCGTCCTTCGTTAATGACGTCGGACGTCACATGACCCGGGAAGCATGCCGGGTTCATGTGACGTCAGAGACGTCAGACAGCAGTAGGACGGAGGCCTGGCAGGATCGCGGAGAGGTAAGTAACAGTTTTTTATGTTTATTACCTCTCCCGATCCGCCGGTCATTATACTCGGGGGTCTGCAAAGACCCCCGAGTATAATGATAGCCCCTGTGGGGCCAGCGGTGTCACTTGCCGATCCCGGCCCAGCCAGGATCGGCAAGTGAATAGGGCCCGTAACTGCCTATTGAAAAAAACCGCAGCGGTAGCGGCTGTCACCGGGCCCCCTAATGGCCCGGGCCCTGTGGCAGCTGCTACTGCTGCTACCACGGTAGTTACGCCCCTGCTTGTATTATACTCTGGACTTTTAATCAATGTGAAAGAAAGGCTACGTTTTAAAAGGGACCCAAGGAGTGGAGCTGGATTTCCTTCTTTTTTCTTGTGTTGGATATTTCCCATAGCCGATGGGTGTGATTTCCGTGCAACCTCCGTCCCAGAATTTTGGCGTCCACCAGAAACCACAGAAATCAAAGATTCAAGTAAGTGGGCTGTGAACTTCCCCTCTTCCCAGCACCCCTTTTTTTGCATTGTATAAACTCATTTACTGCTGTCAGTATGGTGTAGTATAAGGTATTCGATCGAATATCATGGCGTTCGATGTATTCGTTCACAATCGAATACAAGGCCGCATACGCAGTAAAAATTCGTATCCCCTCCCACCTTCCCTGGCACGTTTTTTGCACCAATAACTGTGCAGGGCAGGTGGGACAGGAAATACGACAACGGAGGCAGTGAAAAAAATTGAAAAAACCCATTGGCTGCCGAAAACATGTGACCTCCCAATTCATAAGAATAGTGTGGCCATTTTTGTCTCATTCTCGTTTTGGAGTCATAGAGAGAGTGTGGTGTCGAACTGGCAGTGCGATGCAGTGCTTTGATTAGGCAGGAATTGTCAATAATAACAGCTCTTTTCAGAGCTCAATAATAGCTAGCTAGCAAATCATGCAGCGTAGCAGCAGGGGACGTGGAAGTCGATGCCCAGCTGAGTATCAGCTCCAGAGTCCAGGAACTGGAGAGGGGCTGCCAGCAGTGCCCCTCGCCAGCACCGGGATACGTTGGCAAGCACGTGGAACTGGACACCCAGCAGGGTATCAGCTCCAGAGTCGATGTACTGGAGAGAGGCTGTCAGCAGTGCCCCTCGCCAGCACCAGGGTGCGAGGACGTGGGCGTGGATACCCAGCTGTATATCCACTCCAGAGTCCAGGTACTGGAGAGAGGCTGCCAGCAGCAGCAGGGGACATGGGTGAGGACGTGGGTATCCACTCCATAGCCCAGGTACTGGAGAGATTCAGTCAGCAAACAATTTACTCTTCCTCATCCTTCTCATCTTCCTCCTCCTCCTCCTACAACCCCAGCCCCTACTACTGAATGTAGTAATAATTTCTTTTTTTTTTTTTTATTAAAATAATTTTTTTCATGCATACCCCCCCACAGGGGTGTGAAAAACAAATTTTTAGGGCTCCCCCCACAGGGGCCTGCAAATTAATGTTTTAGGGATCCCCCCACAGGGGTCTGCAAATTAATGTTTTAGGGCTCTCCCCACAGGGGCCTGCAAATTAATGTTTTAGGGCTCCTCCCACAGGGGCCTGCAAATTAATGTTTTAGGGCTCCCCCACGGTCATGAAAATTAATGTTTTAGGGCTCACCCCCAAGGGCCTGAAATCTAATTTTTTCGGGGTCACCCCAAGGGCCAAAAAATAAAGCACTGCTGCTACAAGGCTCTAGTCACCCCAAGGGCCAAAAAATGAAAAACTGCTGCTGCATGGCTCTAATCACCCCAAGGGTCAAAAAATGAAAAACTGCTGCTGTATGGCTCTAGTCACCCCAAAGGCCAAAAAATGAAAAACTGCTGCTGCATGGCTCTAGTCACCCCAAGGCCAAAAAAATGAAAAACTGCTGCTACATGGCTCTAGTCACCCCAAGGGCCAAAAAATGAAAAACTGCTGCTGCATGACTCTAGTCACCCCAAGGGCCATAAGCACTGCTTTTTAAAGGCTCTACTCATGCCAAGGTCCAAAAGCACTGTATTTTAAAGGCTCCACTCACCCAAAGAACCAAGAAAATTCTGCTGGTGCAAGGCTGAACTAAGTTAAAGGGCCTAAAACTCTGCAGGTAGAAGGCTGAAGTCACCTGAAGGGCCTCAATCTCTGCTGGTAGCTTAGCTTAAGGTCCTGTAACTTTGTTTGGAAGGGCTCACGTTAAGGGCCAGAAAAGTGAATTTTGGAAGGTCTTACCACATCACACACATCCACAATGACAGTTCAGGGTGGGGACTGAAGGATTTCCCATTGTCTATTCCATCTGTGGTTGTCATGGGCAACGTGATTTAAAGGGGCGGTTGTTAATGTTTGTTGAGCTTAAATTTGGGTTTGTGTCCATCCATGGGGAGTAAAGAAGGTTTCCAGGTATTTTCCCACTTTGATAGAGATTTTTTTTGAATGTGGAAAGTGTGTAGTTGTTAGGCTGTTATACTGGGGTAATAGAGGGACTTTGGTGTATTGCATGCCCCCAGGCATGCTTCCCCTGCTGTCCCAGTTTCATTAAAGAGGTGTTGGCATCATTTGCTGAGGTGTGATAGTGGACTTGGTGACCCTCCTGAGTCGAATGGTGGGATCCCCTGAAACAAAGCATTTTCTCCCATAGACTATAATGGGGTTCGATATTCGTTCGAATAGTTGAATATTGAGATGCTATTCAGATGTAATTTTTAAAGGCTATTCAGGCATATGTGAGGCTCATACAGCATAATTTTGCTGATAGATCCCCTTTAATTAATTCCCAGCCACAACTTTCTAGAATTACTAAGAAACTCTGGCCTTTTAGTAATTTTAGTGCATGTACCTGCACCTGTTCACAGATCTATGCCAGTCAGGAACTGGTGTAAATGTATGACATAACTCCAGATTTTCTGGAGTCCCCACCCTGCTCTGACCACTGTCTAAAAAAATGTCAAGTGGAGCGTAGAAGCTGAAACGCGCTACAGTACAGTTATGGAGAAGTGGGTTTTATTTGTACAAATAAAATATGAAATATACTGTACAGTAAAAACCATTTAAAAAACTGATCAGAACTGTTAGTTTTTGTTTATTATGGCTCCCAAAAAAGAACAAAAAGGTGATAAAAAAAACCGTATGTACTTCAAGATGTTACCAAGGTAATCTACAGCTCTTACCACAAAAAAATCAAACCCTCACATAGCTCTAACAGAAGAAAACTGGCTGTAGTGCTAAGGATTAGTAGATTCTGTAAGTGAAAGGAATTCTGTAAGCAATTGTCACAAGACCAAGCTTTACATTTTTGCAAACTCATCTCAAAAGCTGGTTCTGCAGGTACATCTGAGAAAGTCAATGTCAGGAAGAACACATATATACACTTACCGGGAAGGGGGGGGGATTGTTTCAAATCTGTGAATCTCTGCATGCATTTAAATGTAAAATGTTTACATTCCGCACACTGCACTGCTCACTTGCCATACAACCTGCAGGGGTGAGTGTAGGTACTACAGCGCTGTCCCGTTGAAGTCTTTGGGACTATCAGGGTTTTAGCAACTGCCTCCTGAAACTGAAGGAATGTTCCTGTCCTGCCTGCACAGGAGAAGGAAATAAAGAGGAATGGAGCATCTTCCTTTTTTCCTCATTGGCCGTTTCAGTGTCAGAGATGAGGAAAGAATAAGTCTCGACTGCTGAATACAGCCTTTGGTATGTTTGGTAGCTTTAGGACAAAAACTACATGAAAGTTACCTATATATAGTGTAAGCCGATGGCTGGTCAGGTAATGGAGGGGGTGTACATCTCACCCAGACTACTAAGGTGGGTGAGATGAGAAAACTCAACAAGGAATGTTTGTTCTCAGCATTTTTAGGAATGACAGGTAGGATTGGTAGTGGGACCTGTCATTCCACCCCCCTCCAGTCCACACTTTGGGGATGTTCCGGCAGCGACTCAGCTGCAGAGAGTCTCCTCGTCAAGGGAGCTTAAGAAGCCAGCTCCAGCAGCAGACTTGGCTGGAGTGCCAACAGAAGGGTCATATTTTTGGAGCTGTGTCCTGAATGATTCTACTGGCTTTTTGGATTTCTGTTATTCTAGGTGAGGTAACCTATTCTATGTTTAGTTAGAGCCTAGCCAGGCAGGGATTTATTTTTGTATTGTTTCCTTTTGTTGCTGCATTACCTTTTTGAGTGAAAATAAACTCTACCTTTCTTTTGGACTAAAAGAATCTGGACTTGTGTGTCTGCCACTCCACCTAGCAACCCCAGACCCTGACAATAGACACACAGAAAGACTTTTAGGCCGGGGCCCCTTGGTTCGGAAACGCAGTGGAAAAAATCGTGGCATTTTACAGTAATTGCAAGTTGTAATTACAAGCGGTAAAAACTGTAGCGTGGACACGCTGCGATTTACAAAACCGGCACAGTTTTGGAAATCACAGCATGTCAATTATATCTATGGAAATGCAGGTGGCTTCTCCATACATATAATTGTAACAGAAAGTCCGCGGAGAAGAACTCTGCGAACTTTCTGTTTAAGGCACTGTTGGAAGAACCACCATGCTTTCCCGCTGTCATCCTGTGGGGACTTAGCCTCAGATAGATAGATAGATAGATAGATAGATAGATAGACAGACAAATAAATATAAATGACTGCTAAACACTGGTAAAAAAACAAACTTGTGCACAGAATATACATCAGTAATGTATATGTCACAGACCAATACTCAGCAAATGCAAGGCACACACAAGGAGGCAGCTTGTGTGTTACAGAAAAAAAAAACCTGTAGAATAAAAATATACTACAGTGAAAAAAAAAAGTACTAAAACTACAAATGGCACAAAATTTAAATGGATGAATCATAGGAGAGCTATTGAATGCAGTAGAAGCAGCAGCTGTCCTGTGATAGCGAGACCACCACCAATATAGGCCACAGGAAGGAGGAAATTCAGGAAAAAAAATAGAGTGACTTCGGAGTTGGAACACAATTCACTGATCAAGTTAGTAAATACTAGATCTGTATATATATACAGTTAGGGCCAGAAATATTTGGACAGTGACACAAGTTTTGTTATTTTAGCTGTTTACTAAAACATGTTCAGAAATACAATTATATATATAATATGGGCTGAAAGTGCACACTCCCAGCTGCAATATGAGAGTTTCCACATCCAAATCGGAGAAAGGGTTTAGGAATCATAGCTCTGTAATGCATAGCCTCCTCTTTTCAAGGGACCAAAAGTAATTGGACAATGGACTCTAAGGGCTGCAATTAACTCTGAAGGCGTCTCCCTCGTAAACCTGTAATCAATGAAGTAGTTAAAAGGTCTGGGGTTGATTCCAGGTGTGTGGTTTTGCATTTGGAAGCTGTTGCTGTGACCAGACAACATGCGGTCAAAGGAACTCTCAATTGAGGTGAAGCAGAACATCCTGA
Source organism: Leptodactylus fuscus (assembly GCF_031893055.1). Taxonomy (NCBI): domain Eukaryota; kingdom Metazoa; phylum Chordata; class Amphibia; order Anura; family Leptodactylidae; genus Leptodactylus; species Leptodactylus fuscus. The sequence goes on along the minus strand of NW_027440128.1, from coordinate 13,846 downwards.
GGCTGAAAAAAAAGAAAAAATCCATCAGAGAGATAGCAGACATGCTTGGAGTAGCAAAATCAACAGTCGGGTACATTCTAAGAAAAAAGGAATTGACTGGTGAGCTTGGGAACTCAAAAAGGCCTGGGCGTCCACGGATGACAACAGTGGTGGATGATCGCCGCATACTTTCTTTGGTCAAGAAGAACCCGTTCACAACATCAACTGAAGTCCAGAACACACTCAATGAAGTAGGTGTATCTGTCTCTAAGTCAACAGTAAAGAGAAGACTCCATGAAAGTAAATACAAAGGGTTCACATCTAGATGCAAACCATTCATCAATTCCAAAAATAGACAGGCCAGAGTTAAATTTGCTGAAAAACACCTCAAGAAGCCAGCTCAGTTCTGGAAAAGTATTCTATGGACAGATGAGACAAAGATCAACCTGTACCAGAATGATGGGAAGAAAAAAGTTTGGAGAAGAAAGGGAACGGCACATGATCCAAGGCACACCACATCCTCTGTAAAACATGGTGGAGGCAACATGATGGCATGGGCATGCATGGCTTTCAATGGCACTGGGTCACTTGTGTTTATTGATGACATAACAGCAGACAAGAGTAGCCGGATGAATTCTGAAGTGTACCGGGATATACTTTCAGCCCAGATTCAGCCAAATGCTGCCAAGTTGATCGGACGGCGCTTCATAGTACAGATGGACAATGACCCCAAGCATACAGCCAAAGCTACCCAGGAGTTCATGAGTGCAAAAAAGTGGAACATTCTGCAATGGCCAAGTCAATCACCAGATCTTAACCCAATTGAGCATGCATTTCACTTGCTCAAATCCAGACTTAAGGCGGAAAGACCCACAAACAAGCAAGACCTGAAGGCTGCGGCTGTAAAGGCCTGGCAAAGCATTAAGAAGGAGGAAACCCAGCGTTTGTTGATGTCCATGGGTTCCAGACTTAAGGCAGTGATTGCCTCCAAAGGATTCGCAACAAAATATTGAAAATAAAAATATTTTGTTTGGGTTATGTTTATTTGTCCAATTACTTTTGAGCTTCTAAAATGTGGAGTGTTTGTAAAGAAATGTGTACAATTCCTACATTTTCTATCAGATATTTTTGTTCAACCCTTCAAATTAAACGTTACAATCTGCACTTGAATTCTGTTGTAGAGGTTTCATTTCAAAACCAATGTGGTGGCATGCAGAGCCCAACTCGCGAAAATTGTGTCACTGTCCAAATATTTCTGGCCCTAACTGTATATATATATATATACAGTATATATATAGCATAACCACTGAAGGAAAAAAAAAAAACTGTGCTAAAAAAAAAAAGCACACAGATGCGGTCAGTAACTTACGTCACAGACTGGAGCTTGGTTGCCAAAGTATTACATACAGGTGTGCAAAAAAATAGAAATAAATAAAAGTAGCTGTTGCTAATTAGGGGTATTCTTTTTTTGCAATAATGCCACAGAGGAACCACCACTAAACCACAAGGATCACATTCAGAACAGCTGTGTAACCGCTCTGCTCACAAATCCCAACAGCAGTGACAGGAACAGAATGGTCTCTTAATTTACAGAACAAAAAATAACAGTGATCAGTGAGGCGGGAACACCGGGCACTGCCCCCCAGTCCTGGATGCACAGTAGTGATTAGCGCTATCTGTAGATGCCTCAAGCTGTGTGACCTCTTAAAGAGGACCTTTCATGTCCTCAGACACATGCAGTGTAATATACCGCTAGAAAGCTGACAGTGCGCTGAATTGAGCGCAATATCAGCTTTCCCATTATGTGCCCCGGGGGAAGAGCTATCGGGGCAGTTACTGTAGTCTGTCAGGAACACCCCTCCTGACAGTACTCGTCCATAGACTAGTACTAGGGGGGGGGCGTTCCTCACTGCTCAGAATCATGGCTGGGCGGTAAGGAATGACTCCTTCACAGTACAGAGCTACAGACAGTACTGTGAGGAGGGGCATTCCTGACAGACTACGGTAACGGCACCGATAGCTCTTCAGCGGGGGCACGGAACGGGAAAGCCTGAATGCACCGCACTGTCAGCTGTCTAGCTGTGTATTATATCGCATGTGTCCGAGAGAACATGAAAGGTCCTCTTTATTGTAGTGCAATAATAGTAAAACTGCTTAAGACCTTGCTGGCAGCGCCTCTCATATGACAAGTGTGGCCAAGAGGTTAACTAGAAAACACAGTAATTACCACAATCCATTACCCATCACATTTACCAACTCATGAATGCATAGACCTTCCCCAACTAGCTATTCTAAAGCTACATTCAGAGGACTGAGTAGGTGCAAAACAGCCATGAAAAACAGCCATTTTTCACGGCTGTCTTGCACCTGAAAGGCACCCGTTTTCACAGATCCCTAATACATTACAGTATATGGAGGAGTTTGTGAAAAAAAGACAAAAATAAAATATGACTTATAAGTTGGAAATAATGTGAATATCTCCAATTCACTGACATTGAATTTAATGCTGCTGTGTGGAGTCCATTAAAAGTAAAAAAAAAAAGTCCTTCACACATGTGAACATAACTTTACCGTCCTTCTTCCTAAAGTGGGTTCTGGAGTAAACAGGAAAAAATGCACTGAACAAGGAAACTGCAACACCAAAAAGAAAAAGTCTTGGAATTAAGGAAATCATAGGATGGATAGACATGTTAATGATATGCAAATGATTACAAAATGGAAACAAAATATTCAAAAGATCTTTATTTAGTATTGAGTAAGAGTGTCGCATGCAAAAATACATACACTTACATGTAATACTATAAATGATAAATAAGTAAGTAAATAAACTGAAGCTCACCGTATGTTATTCAAGAGTCCTGGTGGGCTGCATGGCCTTGTCTCCTCCAGACTTAAAGAAGCATGTTTCTTTAGTGGAAATTCATGAAAGGATTACATGTTCTGAAACGTACAACTTCAGAACATGCCATGACTAAGAGGTAGAGAAACCTCAAATCGCGTCGGAGTTTATTTTAAACCATGTGTGTTTTTTTCTGACATTGCACCTTTTATTGTATTTTGGTATTTCAAGTCTATATTTTTAACATGGAAAACTAAAGGTTAAATTTGATTGATCCTTAGATGAGTGTGGACCAGCTTTACTCCTTTCATGAATTTATACTATAAATGAGATTATTCATGGTTGTCTGAGGAATGTTATGCTACACGAAATGTACTCGGATATGCAAAATATCAGGCTTGCGACTTCCTTTGTATTTGCTGACCAATGATGTCTGAGATGTGCTAGATAGGAGATAAGTCTGGAGATGCTGCAGTCCATGAGAATACATTTAGGCCACATGGGCTGCTCGCAGTAGTAGAAGCAACAAGTGCCTTGGTGTTGTCCTGATGAAAAAACAGCTCCTGGGACACATTAGAGTAATGGCTGCGCCACTGGTTCTGTGACCAAATCAATGTAATGCTGGGCTGTTAGTGTACCTGAAGACGAGAGGGGTTGAGCTACTGTAAACATTATGTCACCCCTCACCATAATCCCAGGAGTAGGGCTGGTGAGACGTTCCCCTGTGAAAGCCTCTTCAATGTATAGCCCATATGGTTTCCAGACCAATCTCTGCCTATCAAAGCGTCAGGGACAAATGTATGACTCCTCGCTCCTCATCAGCTTCCGTCACCTTCTTGATGCACACCATGTTGGCCTTTGAAAGGTGGTGTGAGGTCAAAGGAACACCTATAACAAAGTCTAGTCTTGGTATTTGATGTCCAATGTTACTTGCAGTACAGAATGAATCACTACGTTCCATTTCCAATCAGATGATCCATCCGTACAGAGGTTCACCTCCAAGCACCTCTTCCTAGCATTCTAGTTCATTGTCCCAACCACTAGAACACACATCAATGAACATTGCAGACATCTTGACCTGGGCGTGTAGCGATCTCCCGGAATGATAAACAAAGGTCTTTCAGATCAAAGATTCTACCTCTCTCTTTGGGATAGGTAAGAACTGGCACATTGATAAGCAGGAGGCATCGCTCACCATCTAATCCCATTTTTGAAGTTTCATGTGTCTAACAAACTTTGCTTTCAATTGGGATTTTATGCCCCTCATAGTGCCAAGGATTGCTAAGAGATACTGTGTTGTGAAAAAGTATTTCCCCCCTTACAGATTTCTTTTGTTTTTGCTTTTTTCTCATGCTTACATTTTTCAGATTATCAAATTCAATATCAAAGATAACCTGAGTGAATACAAAATGTAGGTTTTCAATGATGGTTTAATTTATTAAGGGAAAAAAGCTATTTAAAGCAACCTGGCCCTATGTGGCAAAGTAATTGCTCCCTAAACCTAATAACTGGCTATACCACCCTTGGCGGGAACAACTGCAATCAAACTTGTGCAATAACTGGCAATGAGTTTTTCACATCTTTATGGCGGAATTTTGCCCACTATTCTTTGCAGAATTGTTTAATTCAGCCTTACTGGAAGCTTTTCAAGCCTGTTTAAGATTATGCCACAGCTTCTCAATCAGATTTAAAGGGGCTCTATCACTGGGAAAAGTCATTTTTAGCTAAGCACATACTTGCAGAGCCTTTAGAAAGGCTATTCCACACCTACCTCTTGTATGTAAATCGCCTCAGTAGTTTTTGAATGACCCCATTTTTATTCACATGCTAATTAGTCTCCAGTGAACACAGAAGCCACGGACACTGCTGACAGAATCCAACGGTAGTGTGAATGCCCCCTTAGCTGTTAATAGAGAAGCACAATTGGCCTCGTCCACTGTATAGCGGTGGTCCCAGTCAACTATAGCGCCGCTGCATATAACATATAAAACTTTATTCAGAGGATCAATAGGATTACAGAGATACCCACTATATTTAATTCTTTTTATGTTTTACTACTATTTTAACACCATAAAAACTATTTTGTTTTAAATCATGTTTTTATGTAGCCATTTTCTGAAGTATTAATGTTTTGATATTCATGTCGAGAGATATGATTGGGTTTATTATTTATGTGATGAGTTCATATTCTAATTTATACAAGCTTTGGGACACATCTGACTTCTTTTTTTTTTTTTTTTTAATTCTTTTTTGGAAGTGAGAGATCCAAAATTCAGCAATTCTGTCAGTTTTTTTCTTTTTTATGGAATGCATCATGTGGTACAGATAATGTGCTAGTTTTATAGTTTGAGTCGTCATGAAAGCAATGAAACCCTATATGTAATGGTTTTGATTCCCCCCCCAGTAGTAAAGCACTTAATAAAGAAAAATGGTGATTTTTATTTTTTTAACTTTTTTTTTTCTTACAACTTTTTTAATCCTAATACTGAACTTCATTGTGCAATTGTTGCTTGCATAATACATTCTTCTGAATTTACTTACACTGCTTATTGGATACCGCTTCTGGCTTTCCCTAACAGGCCATCCATTTTACATAGAAGACATATATAAGGCAAATGTTAGAGAGGGGTTAAAAAAATCTTTTTAAAAATTGGCTATCAGGGTCTGATATGCCAATGAAAAAAAAAAAAAAGTCAGGTCAGAACTTGCTGGTCTGTTAGTCCCAGCATACAACGTGGCAGAATACAAAGTGGTAGCAAGTGCGTTCTACAGCATAGTAACCAGATCAGCAGGCTTGTTAATACAGGGTTTACACAACTATCAGACTTCAAGGTCACTAACTCAAGGCACTTGAACTCTGTAGGTAACAGTCCTTTTTTCCTATCCTTCCAGCTTTATAGTCTACAGACGTAGTTAGTTCAGTAAGATATGTCCACAATCTTTCAAACCTATTCGCTGTGACTTTTGGAGACACTATGCCCCCCTGACTTATACATGTTAGTGAAGGCTGGAGGCAGACGTGTAACTAGGAAAGACCGGGCCCCAATCAAGCTTTGGACTGGGAGGCGGTTTGGTAAGAGAATATCATCCGTCTCCTGCTGTAGTATTCCGGTAGGTAATACTAATATATATACAGTGTATATATATATATGCATTATTTATAAGGCAGCAGGGTGCTGAAACCCCTAATGTTGTTGACCCTGTAGAAGGTCAGATTGACAGCCATTTTTGTCAACATACAAGCAAGCTCTTTGAAGCAGCAAGGACACTGCCGTTGCACCAAAGTGCAATGCAAAGCCCTAATTGTTCCAAAAAGATAATCTGCATATTGACAAAAAATATATATTTCTGCGCCATGTTGCTGGTGCTTGAATTACTTGCACCCTACCTGTTGAATTTTGGCGGCAATAACAAGCAAGATGATTGAAGGGAGATGCAGAACAGCAAGCAGAGGTGGATGAAATAGAGGATCATATACCATTCATTGTTACAGCAGATGATTGAAGGGAGATGCAGAACAGCAAGCAGAGGTGGATGAAATAGAGGATATATTTTAATTTTATATTGGCAACCAATTGTCCACCACATTATCTCATGTATATAGCTGGCTTTGGAATGCATTCACATGGCGAAAGCTCTGATGTAGAAAAACCTTTCATTGAATTAGTTTCCTAAACTGGATCTGATTTTAGCATCTGCTGATTTTGTTGCAGAGATAAGTCACATTCCTTTCTTTAAGCACCAAAAAAATCAAACTAATAAATCCAAACCTGAGTGTGAACATCCCCCATTTGTAATGAGAAGGTGTGTGGTGGCTTGTTGTATCTTGTAACAACCTGCTAAGCACTAACGCCATGTCTCCCACTAGCTCCTTTATCACAGGACTCCTTCATGGTGAGAAGCTCCTGTACACTGTACCTCCGGTATTTCTAGTCTAGGTCCTCACAGACAGTCACCCAGTCACAATGACACAGCTACACACGTCCTACCATGTACAAATCACACTGGAGACGAGGGCGGGACCTGTAGATTGCTCCCAGGGTAACCTTTAACTCCACAGCAGTGCATTATGGGTATTGATGTTCGTATGCCGGGGTTGCACTGTATGTGTTACTACCAGAGGACTACATTACCCTTCAGCCCTCGGGAGGGGGGTCTGTTAGTTACACAGGCGTACTGGTGCCCTATCATCAGCCTCTCACATTTCAAGGAGCTGATAGTTGTCCAAGTCACAAGTGAGCCTGCTGCTGTAGCCACTGCCGCTGCTGTTAAATTGTAACTAGTGAGAGACATTAGCAACTACTGTGCTGGCAATTACACGGGGAATCACCTCATCCAGGGACTGAGGTAAGTGACAAGCAGGGACCTCATCTGCTCTATACTATCTACAGGGAAGTCAGATGTGACATTAGTCACTGCCACTGTATGTGAGGTAGAAGTATCTGTCTTATGTATGGAAATGTCTGTCAGGATGGAGGGGATGAGACCACTGAGAGCAGCCATATCCTGTCACATATGTTCCATGATGATTCCCATGTCTTTATAAGGTATTATCAACCATGATGGAAGAACATGACAATGTGCCCTCTATAATGACTGGATCAGGACATCTGCCACCATTGTCACATATCATATACAGTATACACATGCAGCCTCCATGTTGGTGCCTTACGCCATTAGTGCTCTTGCACTTTGTGCTCCTCATAGATAAACTTTGTCACAATAATTTGGGATGTCTGCTTACAGTGCATTGACCTACAAATGTTCACTATGTTGAAATTGCTCATGTGACCCTTTGGTTTCGGTCACAGCTCTGACCCGCTGCTGTCTTGTGTGCCCTGTACAATGAATGGTTTGCCTAATACAGGTTTAGGCTTGATGATCAGTCTTCCTATAGAGAACAGAAATGGGGCAGTGTGGACTGCAATACATTCTTTTTTTGGCTACCTTTGAAGTTTGTGTTTGCTTGGCACACCCATAGGTCTTATGGGCCAAAAATGTAATCTTATCTGGCATAGAAAATGTTCCTAGACACTAACACTAAGGTGTAGTCCGACTGAATAGTAAATACATAAATATATGTTTTTTAAAATGAAATTCTGTAAACATGTCCAAAAGTAAGAATATACAGTGACACATATGTGAGGCCTGGTTCACATTTGCATTTGGCCATTCTGTTCCCCTCTCCGCATTAAAAATTCGGAGAGAAAAGTCCTGGAGCAGCACTTTTCTCTCTGCATTTTTTTGTACCGGAACCAAGTGGAAACCACACAGATCCCATTATAGTCTCTGGGGTCCGTGGGTTTCCTAAGGTAACTGCTTTTTTTTATGCGGTTTAGATTTCCCTTCAAGCGGACCCCCAAATGGAAACCCATGCGCAGATGTGAACCGTGCCTTAGCCAGGTATCATTGTAACACTAGGTTCATACTAGCAGTCGAGTTTCTGTCATTTAGGTCCACATTGGGACACAAAAAACGGAAACCCTATCCACTTAAAAAGGGGAAACCTGCAGACCCCATAGACTATAATGGGTTTTTACCCAGTTTCTGTTTAAAATGGTGGAGCGAAGAGTCCTGCTTTGTGGGGGACGGAGACTGATACTGAGGCTCAAACGCTAGTGTATCTTACTTGAAAGTCCTTATTTAGGGTCTTATTCACACAAGATGTTATGCTGCAGTTCTCACAGCAGTTTTTCTTGTAGAAAAAATGCCAGCAGCCTGTGTTCGGTTAGTGCATGTGCCTTATCCATAGAAACCCTAACCACTTGTGGATGTCAATGATTGCACAATTAGGGCTCGTTCACACGGGCAGAGAGGGGGGTGGATTATGGACAATGGTGGTCTATGGAGACCACTAGCGTTCTTTTTTCCGCTAGCAGCATGTTGCCGCTAGCAGAAAAAAGAAGCGTCATGACCTTTCTTGAGGCGGATTCTGCCTCAGGAGGTCAATAGAAGTGAATGGGAGGCGGAAACCGCGACCAAAAACCGCAATGCGTTTTTTTACGGTCCATTCACTGCCCGGCAGGGAAAAACTACCTGGCGTTTTCTGAAGCGGTTTTTACCAAAAACCGCTCCAGAAAACGCTCCAAAAAACACTTCAAGGTCCAAAAACAACTTCCTAATTAGGAAGCGTTTTTTTTCCAGACCAAATTTCGCCACATGTAATTCACGTGTGAACTTAGCCTTATAAAGTATGATCGTGCGATGAATGGCAGCCTTGTGCAAGTGGGGTTGCAGTTGCACGTGACTACTACCATGTGACCATGCTCCTTGCATTGTCTGTGACATAGGATAAAAATGAAGCCATGCTGTTGATTTACACATTTTAGGCTGGGTCCACATGAAACTTCCTTGCAGTGGATTAGCCATTGTTGACAATGTACAGTAGCAGCAGAGCGCATGAGATTTAAAAGGAGTGTCTACCATCTCTACCAAGCATGCAGTCAACCCCCCCAAACAAAAAGTAGCACACTAATACTACAGCATTGTGAATTAACCTGCTCTGCAGTTTTTAATTCAAAGTATGTTTAATGAGGGGGTTTTCTGGAGTTGGATAATCATGACCTATGCTTGGTATCATTCCAGAAGTATTTATATGTAGCACATTGCATTTAAATGTGACATTTCATCTGGCATGTCCAGATCTTTGCTTCTTTTAATAGACACTGCTCCACTGATCCAGTGCAGTCTGAATCTTCTCTCTAGTCGCCACCGTTTCCGATCAGTCAGCACAGTTAGGTTAATTGCACATGACTCTGTACGGGCTACTGGCAACTTGAACAGCATGGGCGGCTTGCAGATGTCATCCGTATGCCACCTGTGCACCAGCCTTACTTCCGCAGTCCCATTTATTTAATGTATAGGGGTCACTGCTCCAAAACCGAACAGGAATAGTACCTGTCTTGAGTTTTGTGGCCCATGCACGGAACCATGTAATACATTGAAGTAAATGGGTCATTGTGTACTGACACTTCAAGTGTACAGATACGCATTCTAGCTATGACACATGGCCTAAGCCATGTCCTATTATGGATCCACGCAACACAAAGCCATAACACAATCCTCTATCACAATTGGGGGCTATGAGTGTGAGCTTCGGACTATAATGAATCAGTTTCCAAATTGACAAGAAGATCGATCAAGTGTCCCGAAAAAAAAGAAAAGTGTCTGCTGCTGTCTCCTGTTGAAAACTTTGGGAAGCAGATTCCGGTTGGAATTTGGAACGGATTTTGAGGTGGAATCTGCCTCAAAATTAGCTCAAGATTATTCCACCTTAATGTAGCCTTTAAGGCTGAGGCCCCGCGTTGTGGAAACTCAGCCTAAGGCCGGGGCCCCATGGGAAAGAAACGCTGCGATTTTCCTCGTGGTGGAAATGCCATGGGAAAAATCCCTGCGTTTTACAGTAAGGACAAAGTGGATGGGATTCTAGCGAATTCCAAGGCCACTTTGCGGTGAAAACCTGGGTGCAGACACGCAGTGATTTCCAAAACCGACACGATTTTAGAAATCGCAGCGTGTCAATTATACCTACAGAAACACCGGCAGTTTCCCCATAGGTATAATTGTAACAATTCTGCAAAGGAAATCTCTGCAAACTTTCTGTCTAAAGTACTGCGGGAAGAACTGCGATGGGCTTCTTCCACGGTTTTTCCCGCAGTGCTTTTTTGCTGCGGGATGTCCCATGGAGTCTTAGCCTAAAGGTGTTTTCCCATTTCAGGATTTCAGCTCCCCTCCTGGTTTTCAGATTATTGAAGCACACTTCTTGTGCTTGTTGTAAAGGGTACAGTCATTTCAGGATTTACATACACAGAGAGCAGAATCAAAACTCAACTTTACTAGACTTATTAGGACTCAAGCACTGAATCCTGAGAGAACGTGGGGAGAGAAGAGAATAGAATGTGTTCCTTGGAGCAGGGACTGAGTCACCATTCTGACCTGTAGCAGGTCTGTAATTTAGGCAACCAGTTGGAAATACTCATAAAAGAGATTTTGTTGTGTCTGGCAATCAAAATAAGTAAAATAGCTTAAACCATGTATTGGGTAAAAAGCTTAAGATACAAGTCGGAATACCACTTTAAGGCGAAGGCCCCAAACGCAGCTTTCTTTGTTGCAGATTTTGTTGCAGTTTTTTGAGCCAGAGCCAAGAATGGCTACAAATGGAATTGGTAATATATAGAAAGCTCTTAAACTTCTATCTTCTGCTCAATCTAGTTCTGGCTTTGGATCAAAAAAACGCAACAAAATCTTCAACAAAAAAAGCTGCATTTCCGCCTCGTGGGGCCTCAGCCTCAATGTGTGAACATGGCCATAGATCTGTTCTACTAGGCATGCTTCTCTTGTGAGTGGAATAGGAGAGCAGTAGATAGCATGTGCTATATGGAATAGGTCCTATGGTTGCCACTATTATCTATGTGCTTCATAATACCAGTCCTCTTTCTGGTCTCCAAAAAGGAAAAATATTTCATCATGCTGTTCCTGAAGAGAATTGAAAGGACATGTGTGTGTACACATTAGTGAGCAATAACACCTTAATTACTGGAAACAAGTCACCCTGAGCGCACGACTAGCACATGACCAAGCTTCCTCTTCTTTATGAGAATAGTAAAAAGAGTGAATGGCTGTGGCTTACCACATATATAGAGTCTTTTTCTTCGAGGTGCTAAACCCAATCCTCTGGGCTCGGACGGACATCCAATACGAATGTGAAAAGAAGAGGTGGTTTGCGACACTCTTTATCGTCTAAAATTCCAACTTTAATACATCTTCATTAAAATGACAGATTGCACACGACAGAAAAAAGTGATGATGAAAAAATAAACATGGTGAGTGCATTAAAAAACCGCGGATGACTCAGCTTCCTGTTTGCACACACAGATAGGAGATGATAGCAGGGACGAATGCTGCTGGGAACTTCCTGTGCTGGCTGGAAGCTCATTAGCATATGAGTAAAAACGGTCTTATTCAGAAACCACTGAGGCAATTGACATACTAAAGGGAGGCGTGGAATAGACTTTCTAAAGGCTATGCGAGGATGTGATTAGTTAAAAATGACTTTTCCCAATGATAGAACCCTTTAAAAGATGGGCAGAATTAAAAGTAAATAATTGTATAATCTACGCACAGTTCCACACCACAAGCCTTCTGATCAAATGCTCTTATTCTGTGGTGTGAATAAGGGCAACAAAAATGACACTGTTCGCTCTGTTTTCAGATGTTTTACATAACATCTGCATGTGAAGCTTGCATAATGTATATTTCCACTTTGTTGCATTGTTCTACTTGCACAACCTATACAAGTTGTGCAAGTTATTCCACAGGAATAACAAAGTCTAATGCTCACAGAAGACTACATACATTTTGAGACAAACTTGAAGAGCTACTGAGAATAAGACCAAGATGGTTAGAAATAATTCAGCAGTGCACAGACCTAAAGATGGAAATCAGGAGGAAAAAATCCCAAACTTACAAAGGCAGAATGCCTGACACTGACATAAAGAGGAAGTTTGGTCATGTGCTAGTCGTGTGCTCAGGGTGACTTGTTTCCAGTCATTAAGGTGTTATTGCTCATTAATGTGTACACACGCATGGCCTTTCAGTTCTCTTCAGGAACAGCATGATGAAATACACACACTTAAATCTATAATACAAAATCAATGGGGGAATTCCTGTGGGTTTTTTTCTTGTTTTTTTTTTTTTTGCTTTTGTAATTCTCTCTTAGAAGAGCTAATTATTTTTTATCGTTAAATTATTTGAGCTGTAAAAGTAGCCCTGCCAAAATTGCTGAAGAAACCCAAGCCAACTTCTTGCTATGCTCACATAAAAGTAAAAAGTTATGACCCATAGAATATGGTGATGAAAAATAATTTTTAATCCTAAGGCCTAATGCACATGTCTGTGTGTATTGGCTATGTACAACCACACTGACTCATTCATTTTAAAAGCCCTATATACATGATCATGTATTCTAACGGACCAGTGTATGTGGCGTTAAGCCTGGAGCAAAACTCGGGACAAGTGCTGTCTGTTTTGCAGCCTGAGCTCACTGAGAGGAATGAATGGGACTATGCAACTGTGCACAGAAATGAGCCTTGTCCTTCGGGGATTGAAGCCCACGTTGCTAAAATGATTTGGCATTTTACATTACCTGCAAAGTGGATGGAATTCTGGCTAATCCCACCCACACATTGCAGAAAAAAAACCCATCATTTTTGTTGGCCATTGTGAATGGGGATAAAAAGACGCTCTCTTTGACCTATTGTCACATCAGTGGCAGGGTTCAATTACAAATATTTTGTAATGCGCTTTTCTCCCTCAGGGTAGGGTTCAATTACAAATATTTTGTAATGCGCTTTTCTCCCTCAGGGTAAGTTCACACAGGGTTTTTGAGACTGATTTTGACGTTGAATCCACCTCAGAATCCGGCTGAAAAAAACGCCTCCCATTGACTTCAATGGGAGCCGTTCACTTCTTTTTTCCGCGAGCCGTTTCTTCCCGCGAGCGGAAAAAAGAAGCGAGCTGCCATATCTGAATAAACCATGGGCATCCGTGGCGCAACACTCCCTCCTGACTAGGCCCATTCATTTGGGCCTAATCCGGAGCGGAATGCTGCGACTGTCAGAATGGCGCGACAGGCGTTTTTTGGAGCGTATTCTGGCGTCAAAATCTAGTCCAAAAAAACCCTTGTGAACTTACCCTAAGGGACTCATAGCGGAACAGCTTTGTGGAGTAGGCGAGTTAGAAGCTGCCATGCAGGTGCTCATCCCCCAATACCTACAAGGGCCAGTCGTTGTAGAGTTTACCTATCAGTATACTTTTGGCATGTGGGGAGGACATACAAACTCCATGCAGTTGTTGCCCTTGGTCCATTCCAAACCCAGGACTTCAACGCTGCAAGGCATCAGTGCAAACCACTATACTATCTTCAGATCCTGTGTCTTCATTCCAGCAATGACAACAGTGCCTCTCACCCCCAACATGATCACTGAAACCAGTCACTGCTCCTATGTAGTAGTGAAGCTTTTAGAAAGT
>NW_027440127.1:0-20315 GCF_031893055.1 Leptodactylus fuscus | reverse complement strand
TCTTCTTTATAAGCCTCAGTGTGGCGGTCTAGAACTGATCATGTCATTGCTGATTCTTAAGGACCTGTGAGGACGTTATTAGAGGTCCTTAAGAAACTAAATGGGCTGAGCTGCAATTCCAAGCACGGCCACTATAGGACTATGTAGTTCTGTGCTTGGTAAGTAGTGCGGAGGCTGCTGCTGATCAGCGGGGGTGTTGTGTATAGGACTCCCGACTCCCTCACTTGATGACTTATTGTCAGGACAGGTTATAGAAGTTCAGATTGTCAAGGCATGCTGGGAATCGTAGTTTTGCAAAGGCCGCAGGAAGATGATGAATTTATATAATCCATTGCCCTCTGGGCCGTTGCAGATCCATCCTAATGACCCCTGGATAGTTCCTGCAGCTGTTACTCCGCATCTACAGCATTTGTCAGCTCAACTTTTTGCAGCACAAATTCCAACATGAAAATGTGCAGAAATGTTTATATAATCCCTGATCGTCTGCTCGGAGAGATGGGCAATGACCTTCAGGGGGCGGCAGACAAACACATGGACAGTAGGTAGGGGCGGACGGAGTCATCTGCAATGTTACATTCTAATGCACTTTGTTTCCTGCAAATCCTATATTTATAAAGGTCCAATATCGATGATCCTTAGGACAGGTCATTGATCTCCGCACAGATCAGTTGAGGTCCATGTTCTTGAGACCCCAGACTTTCAGATGACATATCACACCCCTAAACATGTGGAGACCCCACGCCCCAGACTTCAAACCAGATCCTTGACTTTAGTCAGACCCCTAAATTCAATCAGATCCAAGACCAGGCAACTCGTATCACTGGTCAGGGTTAGGGGTGTGGATTTGGTTCCCCTGTTCTACTGGGTCGGACGCTCCATGCTCATTTGTTTCTATTCACTGACAACAAGCAGGATCTTATCATTGGTGATCATTTGTTTTTATGGTCTTTTTTTCCTTCTCTTTTGCAGTTAGTCGGCCCTTCTGATGGCTCCAGTTATATCATAGACTACTATGGCGCTCGGCTTATCCACCTGACTATCAATAATGAGACGTTCAGAGAGTCACAGCTCTACCCCTAATACTCCTGTAAGTCCGATTTTTTTGTCAATGGGAACTTTTATGCTTTATTCACATTTGGTTCTGTCTCTTTGACCAGACTTGTTATGGGTTTATCTCCAGACATGACCGGTCGCCTCCATTGACCCTTAGTTTGGGAGGAATCTGATAAATTTGGAGACCCCACGTCTCTCCATACGTTGTATAGTGGCTGTACTTGATATTGCAGCTCAGCCCATTCACTTGAATGCGATTGACCTGTCTACATATCATGTGACCAAGAAGGAGTAAGAGAACCCATTCGGAATTATCAGAATTTCTGCATGGTTTATTCTATCATCTAAGGCTGAGTTCACATATGGGCTAAATATTAAGATGACTCCATCTGATTGGACCCTATTGACTGTCCATTGGGTATCCTTGCTGATTTTGCATCAGTCATTATGGCAGAACGCTTCCATCCGTGATTTTAGACAGACCCTGCAACAAAGTCTCTGGAAGGAGTCACCAACACCGATGTGACCGTAGTCGTAGTCACAATCATAGACTTGCCATAACTAATAACACACAGTTGTAGCGCTCGTGTCTTTTATATTAAGGAAACCTTCAGAGTACAGGAAGAAAATCTAAGTAATACCCGAAGACCCTCCTGTTGTAGGCGTCACTACCTCCAAACATCTCCTAGAGCGGTGGATAAGATTTGCAGAATTTTGGACCATTCCTTCCTGCAGATTTGTTTGTCCATCACTATTTGTGTGTACTGTCCGCCTCATAACATCTCCATACGGTTAAGGTCAGGACTTGGACTTGACTATTTTGAAACACAAATAATCTTCTTTCTCAATGAGTATTTAGTTGATTTACTTGTGTATAGGGTCACTGACTTTGTTGGGGGATTTTTTTGCTGCCCATCTTCTCTACAGCTTGAGGGTTCATTTACTTTTTTTTTTTTTCTTTGCAAAAGTTTGTAGTCATTAGAGATGAGCGAGTACTATTCGAAACTCCCGTTTCCAATAGCAAGCACTCATAGGAGTGAATGAAAGCGGCCATCACACAGCCTTTGTCTGCAAAGTCTGCGTGCCGGCCGCTTCCTTTCATTCCTATGGGTGCGTGCTATTCGAAACGGCCGTTTCGAATAGTACTTGCTCACATCTAGTAGTTATGTCCTTCCTACCTGTCTCTATCTCAATCTTATCTGTCTCTATCTCAGCCTCCCATCTGTCTCTACTTTGACCTCCCACCTATCTTTGTCGCCTATCTGTCTCTATCTCGGCCTCCCACCTATTTCAGCCTCCTATCTGTCTCTATCTCGGTCTCCTATCTATCTCTATCTCGGCCCCCTATCTGTCTCTACCTTGGCCTCCCACCTATCTCAGCCTCCTAGCTGTCTCTATCTCGGCCTCCCACCTATCTTGGCCTCCTATCTGTCTCTATCTCGGCCCCCTATCTGTCTCTACCTTGGCCTCCCACCTATCTTGGTCTCCTATCTGTCTCTATCTTGACCTCCCATCTCTCTCTATCTTGTCCTCCCATTATCTCGGCCTCCTATCTGTCTCCATCTCGACCTCCCACCTATCTCGACCTCCCATCTGTCTCTATCTCGGCCCCCTATCTGTCTCTACCTTGGCCTCCCACCTATCTTGGTCTCCTATCTGTCTCTATCTTGGCCTCCCATCTCTCTCTATCTCGGCCTCCTATCTGTCTCTTTCTCTGTCTCCGCACCATGTATTTAATGTTACTTTTCTCTTAGGAATTCTTGAACTTTCCACATCCTTGGGGTTTCCTTCTTCTGGGTCTCTCCTTATTGATAAGGTATCGGAGATTTCTCCAGGACATCCCGAATGTCATTGCCGGGAAGAGAAGACCAAAACGTCGCCATTGTGTTGAAGAAATTCTCCATCATCCATTTTGGGTGACCTACACGTCCAGCTCTGGACCAATGCTCAGACTCAAGAACTTGAGGAACTTGAGGATTCCTGTACATGAATCTTTTCATTTTATTGGTCTTCCCTTAATCCGGACATGTGACCCGTCTTGGAGCGTCCGTACTTGCGTTGTATCGCCCGGTCCGTCTCCTCCTGGTCCGCTGAGTATTGGCTTCCTCAGACACAGAGCGGCGTTCTGAGAAGTAAATATAGTTTCTTACACTCCCAGGCTCGGAACAGAACATTGCTTTTTAATCTATCATAGTGTTATCAGCATCTGCCAAGAAGCGAGACGCTGAAACATAAGGAATGAATTAGGTTTCCGGACTATTTGTGTTGCTGCAGCTAAATAACTTTCCACCATTAGATTTCAGGAGAACATTGTATTGATCGGGAAGGTGCCGGGATTGTTTTGCAGCCTTGATATATTCACACGGACGGTTACCTGTAACTTTCTTTCTGCCTTTGTTGCCGTCTCAGTCGATACATTGAGGCGCGAAGGCGGTCACCCGGGGTTGGGCCGGAACCTGAACCAAAGAACTATGAACCCGGCAGGATGGTTTGTGTTGTAAATATTCTGGAATTTTTTTCTAGCAGGTCCTGAATTTCTGGATAGGATGCAATAAAATGTAACCAGGTCCTGGAAGTGACAATCCAATGGTTTTTATTTATTTTTCGCTCTTTATCCCTCGATAGTAATAGTTTTCTACTGGCGGTGTGTTTCCTGACCCTGCGTGCACCATACACTAATAAGTCACATGATCACCGTGTGACCTGTCTTTTTGTAGCATGGATTGTTGTGCAATCAGAAGGTGACCTCAACCCCCTTCCTATTCTTCTCCTTTATCCCTTTTGTCTTCCCCACTCCGCCTCTGCTTCTCACTTATTGCCCTCCTCTCTATCAGGTCACCCCCCACCCCATTACCTTTCACAGTATTAGTTGCTGCAGCGGTACAAGGACACCAGCCAGGGTGACATTACCCTCATAGTCTATAAACCTATTTTAGCATTAGGTCGGCAGTATTTTACAAACACTAGACATGGGTGTAGGTTCTAGACTTGGGTGCATGTGCTCGGTATTTGACTTATTTCCCTATCCCTATACAGAGGACTGCCAGGTTCGCCATGAATGTTTTTGTTGGGCCAATACTAAGTGATTGATGGCGGTCCCAACCTCGGGACCACTGAATATGATAATAAATGGGCATCGCCTCTCGGCGGAGTGTAGCGGCACCTGACAAATACATGAAACGTCCTGGATACGTGTGATACGATATAACTGTGATATCACAATCGTTACAAGTGATTCTGATGATGTAACAGGTAAGTTGTGTGATGTCATGGTGAGATTTTACACATATTAGTATTGTTAGAATCAGACTAGATATCCCAAGACCCATCATGCTGAAGTGCGCTTGGTACCGTTGTAGTACCAGGGCCTGCCATAAGGGGCATTGTTGTTCGTTAGCATCAGAGCGTGTTGCAGATTACATTGCTAACTCCTTAATGGGAGTTTACTGGAAAACCTGGGGAGGGGGGTAAAATTAAAAAAGTGAAACTCCCCTACCAGTGGCCTCCTATCTGGTGCCTGATCCTCTTCTGGACAATAAAGGGGGACCCGGTGCTGACACAGGACTGGTGATAGGTGACTTTTTTTTTTTCCAACCCCCCCTCCTTCCCCAGATCCTCTGTGTTTTCCAGTTTTCCCAGAAGTCCCCTATAACTCTGCGTTATATACATGTGTACTTTAGACGCCCCCCAAATGCCCATTGCCATTGGGGGTTCCCTTTATGTAACCCGTCAGCAGAGAGGAGAATCCTGCGGTCCCAGGTCTTGGCCATAGTGAGCTGTTAGACCGTAGGTAATGTGATTTGCCTATCATAACCCGATCCGTGGCGTTATGTAACAGGCCCGTAGCCCCGCCGACTCTCACATGGAATTTTTCCTTTGCAGTTCACAAGTTGTGAGATTTACGGCTTCCCTGTTCCACTGCCAAGTCACGAGTTCGTTCTCCTATCATGTCTGTCATCTCGTTCTTTAAGAAAGGAACTTCGTGCTTTTATTCTGATCAGTCTGAAATGAGTTGTCGAAAAGTTAGTATTGATGGCGTTTAGACAAGTGTCGTATCCTCTTCACTACTTACAGAGCACAGCGCCATACATTGTATAGTGGCTGCGCTGGGTTTTGCAACTCAGATCCATTCACTTAAATGGGACTAAGCTGCAGCATGGTCATGTGATGTCATTTGGTTACGCTCTGACTTATTTTTGGGTCCTTTTTCTTCACCCTTAACCCCACAAAGAGGTGTAGACTTTCCCAGTTGGACCCCAGAATAGTCACCGAACTATGGCAGAGCAGAAGGGCAGGTGGGGAAGTGAAAAACATTGCCAAGGGTCTCCACCAGGAGAACGGTAAGGATGGGATAATGCAGAGTCAGGAGATAACCATAGATCAGAACCAAGAGTAGAACAACAAGTACCAGGCAAACGGTCCAAGGGGCGAGGCAGGAGAAAAATCCAAGAAGATGGTTGAGCTCAAAATTGGGAGTCAAGACGGGGTCAAAATACACAGGCACAATGGCAAAAGGAAGGCTATAACTTTAACCAGTGCCCCATTATAAAGGCTCCCAGGCCTCACATCCTTAGGTACTGGTCGCCTTGTAAGTTGGCCATGCAGACAGGATTGTAGGATCGCAGCAGAAAGCAGGAGCCATTGCCTGCGCAGAGGAGGTGTCTGCAAGACGGGAGCCGGGTGCGGAGAGAAGCTGCAGGAATCTGGTGAGGTGAGTAACAAACCTTCATAGATAATACAGGAGCCACCATACACAGCGGGCGATGGTCACAGCTCACCTCCTCCCCTGCATAATGTCCTCTGTACAGGTCACAG
Source organism: Leptodactylus fuscus (assembly GCF_031893055.1). Lineage (NCBI taxonomy): Eukaryota > Metazoa > Chordata > Amphibia > Anura > Leptodactylidae > Leptodactylus > Leptodactylus fuscus. The sequence continues at coordinate 14,447 of NW_027440127.1, read as the reverse complement.
AGCATGCCCACAACACTCCCCAAAGTCAAGGAGTCCTCGCCAATCTACAGGTTCCGATCATCCAAGTGACTGCCATAAAGCAGATCTCTGAATGCTGTTAAAGGGGCAGAGCAGAAGCCCAGACAAGATGGCTGCCGTTATAATAATGTACAGAATAACGTTCAGACAGAAGTTGTAATCCTAAAATACCAACGGGTTACAAGAAAAGGCTATATCACGCCCCGTGCTGCAGAATTTTGATCTAAAACATTTGCCAATATGGATATTTCCAGCCTTTTGGACTTATTTGCACGTACGTTTTTATGCCTTTTTTGCATCTCCATACTGAATACCAGGCGCGGTTCGCTCGTTGAGCCGTCTGTGCACCAGATTTATCAAATATGACTTTTCAAAAAGTTGCAAAAATGTTTGCAAAAATCCCTCCAATTAGAGGGTGGTATAGAGCGCGGAGTAACATCCCCGCAAAAGTGTTGGGTCAAAGGAAACTTGTCACCAAACATGGCCTAGTTTTAAGCTGCTTTTTTAATGCAAAATGTAACTTTAAAGAACTTTTTGGATTTATTCTATTTTTCATTTTAATATCTAGATCTTAACATGTACGATATCCTGCAATTTTCCCTCTGGCCCTTTCTTGCTCCACCAATATATAACCTCCTTTCTGGCTTCTCCACAGTATCTGATCCCCCTATTTTTGTGGCCCCCACACAATATATGACCCCCTTCTTTTTCTTGATCCCCACATAGTGATATGGCCGCTACCTATACCGTTGTCCAGTGGAGGCAGGCCTGTACAAGAGGTATGGACGGGTGAATTATTGGCCGCTACCTATTGAAATGGGAATATTCCTACAATCAATGCCGATTTTTCCAATTTAAAGGGATCCTATCAGTCAGACGCAATTTTTTGTAGGTACCACGTTGGAATATCCTTAATAAAGGCTATTCGTCTCCTACCTTTCGTCGTCTTCTCTGCGCCGCCGTTCGCCTACAATCCCAGTTCTTGTCGGTGTGTAAATGAGTTCTTTCGCAGCACTGGGGGTGGTCCCCAGCACTGAGACAGCACTGGGGGCGGCCCCAATGCTGTGAGAGAACTCTCTCCAACACCGCCTCCTCTTCTTCAGCAGTGTCATCTTCAGCCTCTTCTTCCGGCGCAGGCTTCCGACTTCTAGGACTCGGGCCTTGGGCAGAGCAGATTGCGCATGCCCACAGTCCACAAGAAAATGGCCGCTTCCAATACTGTGCAAGCGGCCATTTTCTCGTGGCCTGTGGGCATGCGCAGTTTGCTCTGCCCAAGGCCTTAGAAGTTTCAAACCACAGCCGGAAGAGGCTGAAGATGACGCTTCTGAAGAAGAGGAGGCGGCGCTGGAGAGAGTTCTCTCGCAGCATTGGGGCTGCCCCCAGTGCTGTCTGAGAGCTGGGGCCCGCCCCCAGTGCTGCGAAAAAACTCATTTACATACCGACAAGAACCGGGATTGTAGGCGAAAGACTACGAAAGGTAGGAGATGAATAGCCTTTCTCAAGGCTATTCCGACGTGGTACCTACAAAAAAAAAATGTCTGGCTGATAGGATCCCTTTAAGAAAAATCAAGGGATATCTCTGGCCGTTCTTATGTTTAGGGTTTCACCAGACCTTAAGGAGCTTTTTCTTGGCCCCTATAAAGATAATGAACACATCATTAAACAGAAGACGAAAAGCAAAAATTTCAAGGGGCAACACAGTGGCTCAGTGGTTAGCACTGTAGCCTTGCAGCGCTGGAGTCCTGGGTTCGAATCCCGCCAGGAACATCGGCAAGGAGTTTGTATGTTTTCCCCGTGTTTGCGTGGCCCCTGGTATGTGATGCCCACACACGTGTTACTGTGCTACTGTATCCTAAAAAACAAACCCCATAAAAGATAAAATAAAAAAGTGCAAATAAAAAAATTAAAAAAAACCCCTAGAACCAAAATATTTGTTTTCCATCTGCAGAAGGTTTCGTCCCTCGCTGGAGAACATCCTGTCCTCTTGGCTGGATGGCGAGGTCTGAAGTTTTCCGAACATTTCACAGCTTTTAAATATCCATACTGGGTTATGGAGCATGTGTGTTTGATCAAAACTCAATTACGGCGCCGTAGCGGGCTCGGAAAACTTATCTTAACTTTATGAAAGATGACGAAACACGTTGGCCCTAATTGGTTCAGTATGGCCGGAGCATCGGGCGAGCTTGATGTGATAAATAGCTTCCTGTGTTAAAGGTTTTAGAGAGTTTATGAGTATCTTGGCTTACCTCTCGATACGAAGGATAAATATTGGTCCCTGGGAACACTTACATCATTGTCCCTCGGACTTCTTCACAGCCCTGGATTTAAAGTCCTGTAATCATCTGACGAGGGTTTACAATAATGATCGCAGGCCTAGTTTATCATCGCGCTGGATAGCCATTAACGTCCGGCTCATTGTTGGGCTTTTGAATAGGTTGGAGATGAGTAATGGGCTTTCGAAGAACAGATTTTTCAATCCCGCCCCTCCCCCCCCCCTCCTCCTCTTCCCTTTAAGATTGAGTTATTAAAAGAAGTGTATCTTTTATTTTCCATTTGTATGAGGTGCTGTGATGGAAAGCATTGCAAGACCTACATCTGGAAATGACATGAATTTGGAACGGTGTTGTTGTAAAGCCATCATCCTGCCTGTCAGAGCTCGCTGTAAACATGGACATCCAGAGCCTGCGCCGATCCCATCGCTTTGTAAGCCTTGCGCCGAGAGATTAACAGACAAGGAAATAGGTCTATTTGTCTAAGAATTTTTTTTTTTTAACAAAAATTTCAAAAATCTTGGCAAAATTCTTTACTGTTCTTCCAAATGTCTTTATTGTGGTTAGTTTATGACTGTCAATTTTTTTATTAAGTGCTGTGTATATTTGTCCTGATGGGACCCCTTCCCATGGACCCCTATAATGGTACATCCAGTGACCAGATCAGCAGACCTTAGGCACCGGGTTATTCCCCAAAGTTGGACTTTTGCGGAATACAAGTATTTACTATAAAGGACATGTCGGGAGAAGTGACAGCACCTTTGTACATGACTCACAAGTGACAGCACCTTTGTACATGACTCACAAGTGACAGCACCTCTGTACATGACTCACAAGTGACAGCATCTCCATACCTGACTCACAAGTGACAGCACCTCTGTACATGACTCACAAGTGACAGCACCTTTGTACATGACTCACAAGTGACAGCATCTCCATACCTGACTCACAAGTGACAGCACCTCTGTACATGACTCACAAGTGACAGCATCTCCATACCTGACTCACAAGTGACAGCACCTCTGTACATGACTCACAAGTGACAGCATCTCCATACCTGACTCACAAGTGACAGCACCTCTGTACATGACTCACAAGTGACAGCACCTCTGTACATGACTCACAAGTGACAGCACCTCTGTACATGACTCACAAGTGACAGCACCTCTGTACGTGACTCACAAGTGACAGCACCTCTGTACGGTATATGACTCACAAGTGACAGCACCTCTGTACATGACTGAAGAGGGCGCTTACCAAATAACGGTGTTGACCCCTTCCTTTTAGTCCAGCAGTATCTGTATATACTCAAGTATAAGCCTAATTTTTCAACACAGTTCTTGTGCTGAAAAAGCCCCCCTCGGCTTATACTCGAGTCAAGCAAAAAAAAAAAGAAAACTTTTTTTTTTTTTTTTTTTTTGGGGGGGGGGATTGTCTATGACCAGCCACATTAGTACTGTATAGAATCTCCCATAAAATAGTTAAAAAAAAAAAACTAAAAAAAATTAAAATAAATAAAAGTTCTAAATCCCTCCTTTCCCTAGAATACATATAAAGGTAGAAAATTACTGCGAAACACCAAACACATTAGGTATCCCTACTGTGGTGTCTGGAATTGCCCGGTGTACTGAATATAGGGTATCTCCGTCGGGAAGGGGTTAATAGGAGCACTGCACCCAAAAACACCAACCATTTTAATTTTTGTAATTTTCCAGTAGCTGCTGCATTTCCCCCCTAGGCTTATACTCGAGTCAATAAGTTTTCCCAGTTTTTAGTGGTAAAATTAGGGGCTTCGGCTTATATTCGGGTCGGCTTATACTCGAGTATATACGGTAAGTATATATGTGGCAAGGTTCCTATAGTGCCCGCCAACAACCATTGTTATTTATCATCTACTGGAGACTTGTCGCCATAGCAGAGCACTAAGCAGGGGTGGGGCTTATTCTAAGCTTTGCCATTGGTCCCTTTGTTTGCTCCCTTTTATAGGGATTTTTCCCTTGTTCATAAACTCAGTCTCTTAAGTGAATCCGCGCAGCCCTTCGTCGCCTTGAAGACAGCGGTAAGCAAGTTTCCCCTCGGTGTCCGGGCCGCGTTCCTATATTAAAAAGAAATGAATTTGCTCTGGAGAAACTTGAGAAAAGTGCTTTTCATTGCAGATACCTTTACCTTATAAAGCAAATAGAATGTGACTCCAGGCACTTACGCTTAAGCTCTTTTTTGGCAAATCAGCTTTTTCGTATCGAATCTGGCTTGATTGAATAGCACTGGAACTGCCACAGCAAATGCTATTATCTAAGTACAGTAATTAAGAAAATAGTCCTTGTCACTCCGAGTCTATAGGCTACGTCCATTGTAATAAAGTTAAATGATAAAGGAATTTTTAAATAAAGGGCACCAGCTGATGTGTGGCGACTTCTGACACCGCATAAAAAGCTCCCGGAGTAATTATTCCGGCTCCAGCCGCCCATCTCTGCGCATTTCAATAAAAAAGTCAAAGAAAGTAAGTGATACGGCGTAACGCCGCAGCGCACCGAACCAAACTCCCGCTCTCCCTAATACCTATGAACCTTACAAATTCTTATCTGAATGCCAATTTTTTTTTCTCTATATATATTTTTTTAATTTTTTTTTTTTTTCGCGAGGCCGGATCGAGCCCATTGATTTTAAAATAAAAATTTAACTCTGCCCATTCATTATTCATCTTACCTCCGAGCTTGATACAGTCTCGCGCGGCGGTCTATTAAATTTTCACGGGCCGTCCTTGCGCTGTTTCTTTGTCGGTATTGAAAGCGGAGCTATATTTAATTAATAAAGGCGTTACTTAAAGCCCGCCAAGACCCCGGTTGGCCTTTGAAAGTTCTGAATTTTAGAAGGTCAACTTTCCGACAAAAAAAAAAAAAAAACAATAAAAAAAAAAAAATTTAAAAGAAAAAAAAAAAAAAAAGACTTTATTCCGTGTTGTTTTCGAAGTTTTCATTGTCGGTTTGCGTTCGGGCTGTATGATGGATGGCGATGTGTGCCGTTGGTCTAGGTCTATTATTTGGTCATTTATATTGCGCTGGTCGCTGGGTAAGCTGGTATGGATGGGGATTTAATATTGACGCCCCCTCCTCTACATCACACACATGAACCTAAAATAGTTGTACTCTAAAGGGGTCGTTTTTAGAATTGATTTGAATACAATTCGAAACATAGTTAATACCTCGCTCCCATAGGAATGAATGGGAGCTGGCGAACAGCAAGGGGTTAAGCGCCGGTGCTGGCCACGTCCATTCATTCCTATGGACTGCAGTTTTGAATACTAGTCGCTCATCTCTAGTCGTTTTATCTCTAAATCATTAAGATTTTGGGGCTGTCACTTGGCAACGCAGAACTTCAGCTCCTCCATAAGTATTCTACGGGATTATGGTCTGGACAATGCCTAGGTCACGCCATAAGTTTTCTATGGGATTACGATCTGGACACCGGCTAGGCCACTCCATGACCTTAATGCGCTTCTTCTTGAGCAGCTCCTTTGTTACCTTGGCTCTATGTTTTGGGTCATTGTCCTGCTGGAAGACCCAGCCATGACCCATGTTTATTGTCCTGATGGAGGGAAGAAGGTCGTCCCTCCGGATTTTACCGTACATGGCTCCATCCATTCTGCCATTGATGCGGTGAAGTAGTCCTGTGCCCATAGCACAGAAACGCCCAAAAATATAGTATTTCCACCTCCGTGCTTGGCAGTGGGGACAGGGTTCTTTGGGTCATAGGTGACATTTTTCTTCCTCCAAACACGGCCAGTTAAGTTAATGCCAAACAGCTCAATTTTTGTCTCCTCTGATCACAGCGCCTTTTGCCAATCACTCTCAGAATCATCCAGGGGTTCATTGCCAGACTTCAGACGGGCCTGCGCAGGGGCCTTCTTGAGCAGGGGGCCTTGCGGGCACTGCAGGATTTTAATGTGTTGCCAATGGTTTTCTTGGTGACTTTGGTCCCAGCTGCCTTGAGATCATTAACAAGTCCCCCCCCCCCCCGTGTATTTTAGACTTATCTCTTACCTTCCTCATGATCAAATATACTCCACGAGATGAGATTTTGCATGGAACCCCAAATCGATTGCAATTGAGAGTCTGTGTGGTGGCCATGCCATTGCACCTGAGTTGCACTATAGTGTATGAAGACAACATTGTGCGGATTCAGTGGCCACAGCACAGTTATTATATTGCAGACCCAAGGAGGCCATCAATACGAAGGCTTGGACAACCCTTTTCATTTCAAAGCTTCACCTTGACATCCCCTTAAAGGAGATTTTTAACCACCTCCATCTCTTTGCATTGTTCCATAGTCACCACTCCTCCGATTCTCTAGCCCCTACCGTTCCTGAGCAATAAGTGCTGTACGTTTCATCCCCCATTATGCTAATAAGTCTCCCTAAAGTCAGGCGGGCCGTCCTGTAAATTGTGAGCGACTACACAGGAATCCAGAATTTTTACTACAGGGGATTTGGAACTCTGTATCAGAAAAAAAAAACATCTTTGACCACTTATGAAACTATTCAGGACATTACTGTAGTCTCAACGTATTTAGACTTAATGAGCAATGAGCTTAGGTAGACAATGAGACAATAAAACTATAGTGTGACATAAGGAACACTTGTCATAGAAAACAATACCTAACAAGTGCACCAATTACTCACAGAACGAAAACAGGAGAGACGGCAGCTGAGAAGTGTCTCTTCATTATGACAAAGTTCACACTGTCCTTGACTGTATCTGGGGGAAGAAGGTGGGGGGTTGTACATGGCTGCAGAAGTCTGTAGAGTGAATCTGCTGATGTGCAATCCTGGGAGATGTAGAGAAGGTAGATGTGATCAGAAATCTGTTACAGGCAAAATGTGCGCTCTGTATTTTGTACTCAGGTTAGACTTTGTTCACATCATGACTGCATTATTTTTCATGTTTATTTTTGTTGGATCAGTGTGCCTACTACAAAAGACAAGAAGAAGGTATGAAAGATTTACATGGTTACATACTGCTCCTATGTACAAGAATATAACTACTATAATACTGCTCCTATGTACAAGAATATAACTACTATAATACTGCACCTATGTACAAGAATATAACTACTATAATACTACCTCCTATGTACAAGAATATAACTACTATAATACTACTCCTATATACAAGAATATAACTACTATAATATTGCTCCTATGTACAAGAATATAACTACTATAATACTACCTCCTATGTACAAGAATATAACTACTATAATACTACTCCTATGTACAAGAATATAACTACTATAATACTACTCCTATGTACACGAATATAACTACTATAATACTACCTCCTATGTACAAGAATATAACTACTATAATACTACCCCTATGTACAAGAATATAACTACTATAATACTGCTCCTATGTACAAGAATATAACTACTATAATACTACTCCTATGTACAAGAATATAACTACTATAATACTGCTCCTATGTACAAGAATATAACTACTATAATACTACCTCCTATGTACAAGAATATAACTACTATAATACTACTCCTATGTACAAGAATATAACTACTATAATACTACTCCTATGTACAAGAATATAACTACTATAATACTACCTCCTATGTACAAGAATATAACTACTATAAGGGTGAATTCACACTGAGTAAACGCTAGCTTATTCTGAACGTAAAACACGTTCAGAATAAGCGGCGTCTAAAGCAGCTCCATTCATCTCTATGGGAGCCGGCATACGAGCGCTCCCCATAGAAATGAATGGGCTGCTTCTTTCACTCCGTGCAGTCCCATTGAAGTGAATGGGGAGTGCCGGCGTGTACGCTCCGGCATGAGCAGAGCTTGCCGTGTACGCCGGCACTCCCCATTCACTTCAATGGGACTGCACGGAGTGAAAGAAGCAGCCCATTCATTTCTATGGGGAGCGCTCGTATGCCGGCTCCCATAGAGATGAATGGAGCTGCTTTAGACGCCGCTTATTCTGAACGTGTTTTACGTTCAGAATAAGCTAGCGTTTACTCAGTGTGAATGCACCCTAATACTGCTCCTATGTACAAGAATATAACCACTATAATACTGCCCCCTATGTACAAGAATATAACTACTATAATACTACCCCTATGTACAAGAATATAACTACTATAATACTACTCCTATGTACAAGAATATATACTGCTCCTATGTACAAGAATATAACTACTATAATACTACTCCTATGTACAATAATATAACTTCTATAATACTACTCCTATGTACAAGAATATAACTACTATAATATTACCTCCTATGTACAAGAATATAACTACTATAATACTACTCCTATGTACAAGAATATAACTACTATAATACTGCTCCTATGTACAAGAATATAACTACTATAATACTACCTCCTATGTAAAAGAATATAACTACTATAATACTGCTCCTATGTACAAGAATATAACTACTATAATACTGCTCCTATGTACAAGAATATAACTACTATAATACTACTCCTATGTACAAGAATATAACTACTATAATACTACTCCTATGTACAAGAATATAACTACTATAATACTACCTCCTATGTACAAGAATATAACTACTATAATACTACTCCTATGTACAAGAATATAACTACTATAATACTACCTCCTATGTACAAGAATATAACTACTATAATACTAATCATATGTACAAGAATATAACTACTATAATACTACCTCCTATGTAAAAGAATATAACTACTATAATACTGCTCCTATGTACAAGAATATAACTACTATAATACTGCTCCTATGTACAAGAATATAACTACTATAATACTACTCCTATGTACAAGAATATAACTACTATAATACTACTCCTATGTACAAGAATATAACTACTATAATACTACCTCCTATGTACAAGAATATAACTACTATAATACTACTCCTATGTACAAGAATATAACTACTATAATACTGCTCCTATGTACAAGAATATAACTACTATAATACTACTCCTATGTACAAGAATATAACTACTATAATACTACTCCTATGTACAAGAATATAACTACTATAATACTACCTCCTATGTACAAGAATATAACTACTATAATACTACTCCTATGTACAAGAATATAACTACTATAATACTACCTCCTATGTACAAGAATATAACTACTATAATACTAATCATATGTACAAGAATATAACTACTATAATACTACCTCCTATGTAAAAGAATATAACTACTATAATACTGCTCCTATGTACAAGAATATAACTACTATAATACTACCTCCTATGTAAAAGAATATAACTACTATAATACTACCTCCTATGTAAAAGAATATAACTACTATAATACTGCCCCCTATGTACAAGAATATAACTACTATAATACTACCTCCTATGTACAGGAATATAACTACTATAATACTACTACTATGTACAAGAATATAACTACTATAATACTACTCCTATGTACAAGAATATAACTACTATAATACTACTCATATGTACAAGAATATAACTACTATAATACTACTCCTATGTACAAGAATATATACTGCTCCTATGTACAAGAATATAACTACTATAATACTACTCCTATGTACAATAATATAACTTCTATAATACTACTCCTATGTACAAGAATATAACTACTATAATACTGCTCCTATGTACAAGAATATAACTACTATAATACTACCTCCTATGTAAAAGAATATAACTACTATAATACTGCTCCTATATACAAGAATATAACTACTATAATACTACTCCTATGTACAAGAATATAACTACTATAATACTACTCCTATGTACAAGAATATACCTACTATAATACTACTCCTATGTACAAGAATATAACTACTATAATACTACCTCCTATGTACAAGAATATAATTACTATAATACTACCTCCTATGTACAAGAATATAACTACTATAATACTACTCCTATGTACAAGAATATAACTACTATAATACTACCTCCTATGTACAAGAATATAACTACTATAATACTGCTCCTATGTACCAGAATGTAACTACTATAATACTACTCCTATGTACAAGAATATAACTACTATAATACTACTACTATGTACAAGAATATAACTACTATAATACTACTCCTATGTACAAGAATATAACTACTATAATACTACCTCCTATGTACAAGAATATAACTACTATAATACCACCTCCTATGTACAAGAATATAACTACTATAATACTACTACTATGTTCAAGAATATAACTACTATAATACTACCTCCTATGTACAAGAATATAACTACTATAATACTGCTCCTATGTACAAGAATATAACTACTATAATACTACTCCTATGTACAAGAATATAACTACTATAATACTACTCCTATGTACAAGAATATAACTACTATAATACTGCTCCTATGTACAAGAATATAACTACTATAATACTGCTCCTATGTACAAGAATATAACTACTATAATACTACTCCTATATACAAGAATATAACTACTATAATACTACTCCTATATACAAGAATATAACTACTATAATACTACTCCTATGTACAAGAATATAACTACTATAATACTACTACTATGTACAAGAATATAACTACTATAATACTACTCCTATGTACAAGAATATAACTACTATAATACTACTCCTATGTACAAGAATATAACTACTATAATATTGCCCCCTATGTACAAGAATATAACTACTATAATATTGCCTCCTATGTACAAGAATATAACTACTATAATACTACTCCTATGTACAAGAATATAACTACTATAATACTACCTCCTATGTACAAGAATATAACTACTATAATACTAATCATATGTACAAGAATATAACTACTATAATACTACCTCCTATGTAAAAGAATATAACTACTATAATACTGCTCCTATGTACAAGAATATAACTACTATAATACTACCTCCTATGTAAAAGAATATAACTACTATAATACTACCTCCTATGTAAAAGAATATAACTACTATAATACTGCCCCCTATGTACAAGAATATAACTACTATAATACTACCTCCTATGTACAGGAATATAACTACTATAATACTACTACTATGTACAAGAATATAACTACTATAATACTACTCCTATGTACAAGAATATAACTACTATAATACTACTCATATGTACAAGAATATAACTACTATAATACTACTCCTATGTACAAGAATATATACTGCTCCTATGTACAAGAATATAACTACTATAATACTACTCCTATGTACAATAATATAACTTCTATAATACTACTCCTATGTACAAGAATATAACTACTATAATACTGCTCCTATGTACAAGAATATAACTACTATAATACTACCTCCTATGTAAAAGAATATAACTACTATAATACTGCTCCTATATACAAGAATATAACTACTATAATACTACTCCTATGTACAAGAATATAACTACTATAATACTACTCCTATGTACAAGAATATACCTACTATAATACTACTCCTATGTACAAGAATATAACTACTATAATACTACCTCCTATGTACAAGAATATAATTACTATAATACTACCTCCTATGTACAAGAATATACCTACTATAATACTCCCTCCTATGTACAAGAATATAATTACTATAATACTACCTCCTATGTACAAGAATATAACTACTATAATACTACTACTATGTACAAGAATATAACTACTATAATACTACTCCTATGTACAAGAATATAACTACTATAATACTACCTCCTATGTACAAGAATATAACTACTATAATACTGCTCCTATGTACCAGAATGTAACTACTATAATACTACTCCTATGTACAAGAATATAACTACTATAATACTACTACTATGTACAAGAATATAACTACTATAATACTACTCCTATGTACAAGAATATAACTACTATAATACTACCTCCTATGTACAAGAATATAACTACTATAATACCACCTCCTATGTACAAGAATATAACTACTATAATACTACTACTATGTTCAAGAATATAACTACTATAATACTACCTCCTATGTACAAGAATATAACTACTATAATACTGCTCCTATGTACAAGAATATAACTACTATAATACTACTCCTATGTACAAGAATATAACTACTATAACACTACTCCTATGTACAAGAATATAACTACTATAATACTGCTCCTATGTACAAGAATATAACTACTATAATACTGCTCCTATGTACAAGAATATAACTACTATAATACTACTCCTATATACAAGAATATAACTACTATAATACTACTCCTATATACAAGAATATAACTACTATAATACTACTCCTATGTACAAGAATATAACTACTATAATACTACTACTATGTACAAGAATATAACTACTATAATACTACTCCTATGTACAAGAATATAACTACTATAATACTACTCCTATGTACAAGAATATAACTACTATAATACTACTACTATGTACAAGAATATAACTACTATAATACTACTCCTATGTACAAGAATATAACTACTATAATACTACTCCTATGTACAAGAATATAACTACTATAATATTGCCCCCTATGTACAAGAATATAACTACTATAATATTGCCTCCTATGTACAAGAATATAACTACTATAATACTGCCCCCTATGTACAAGAATATAACTACTATAATACTACCCCTATGTACAAGAATATAACTACTATAATACTACTCCTATGTACAATAATATAACTTCTATAATACTACTCCTATGTACAAGAATATAAATACTATAATACTACCTCCTATGTAAAAGAATATAACTACTATAATACTACTCCTATGTACAAGAATATAACTACTATAATACTACTCCTATGTACAAGAATATAACTACTATAATACTGCTCCTATGTACAAGAATATAACTACTATAATACTAATCATATGTACAAGAATATAACTACTATAATACTACCTCCTATGTAAAAGAATATAACTACTATAATACTGCTCCTATGTACAAGAATATAACTACTATAATACTGCTCCTATGTACAAGAATATAACTACTATAATACTACTCCTATGTACAAGAATATAACTACTATAATACTACTCCTATGTACAAGAATATAACTACTATAATACTACCTCCTATGTACAAGAATATAACTACTATAATACTAATCATATGTACAAGAATATAACTACTATAATACTACCTCCTATGTAAAAGAATATAACTACTATAATACTGCTCCTATGTACAAGAATATAACTACTATAATACTACCTCCTATGTAAAAGAATATAACTACTATAATACTACCTCCTATGTAAAAGAATATAACTACTATAATACTGCCCCCTATGTACAAGAATATAACTACTATAATACTACCTCCTATGTACAGGAATATAACTACTATAATACTACTACTATGTACAAGAATATAACTACTATAATACTACTCCTATGTACAAGAATATAACTACTATAATACTACTCATATGTACAAGAATATAACTACTATAATACTACTCCTATGTACAAGAATATATACTGCTCCTATGTACAAGAATATAACTACTATAATACTACTCCTATGTACAATAATATAACTTCTATAATACTACTCCTATGTACAAGAATATAACTACTATAATACTGCTCCTATGTACAAGAATATAACTACTATAATACTGCCTCCTATGTAAAAGAATATAACTACTATAATACTGCTCCTATATACAAGAATATAACTACTATAATACTACTCCTATGTACAAGAATATAACTACTATAATACTACTCCTATGTACAAGAATATACCTACTATAATACTACTCCTATGTACAAGAATATAACTACTATAATACTACCTCCTATGTACAAGAATATAACTACTATAATACTGCTCCTATGTACCAGAATGTAACTACTATAATACTACTCCTATGTACAAGAATATAACTACTATAATACTACTACTATGTACAAGAATATAACTACTATAATACTACTCCTATGTACAAGAATATAACTACTATAATACTACCTCCTATGTACAAGAATATAACTACTATAATACTACCTCCTATGTAAAAGAATATAACTACTATAATACTACTCCTATGTACAAGAATATAACTACTATAATACTACTACTATGTACAAGAATATAACTACTATAATACTA
>NW_027440126.1:0-20467 GCF_031893055.1 Leptodactylus fuscus | reverse complement strand
TTAATATACAGTGCCCCTTATATTACATAATGTCTTCTGTTATTATAATATACAGTGCCCCTTATATTACTTAATGTCCTCTGTTATTATAATATATAGTGCCCCTTATATTACATAATGTCCTCTGTTATTATAATATACAGTGCCCCTTATATTACATAATGTCCTCTGTTATTATAATATACAGTGCCCCTTATATTACATAATGTCCTCTGTTATTATAATATACAGTGCCCCTTATAATACATAATGTCCTCTCTTATTATAATATACAGTGCCCCCTATCATTATATAATGTCCTCTCTTATTATAATATACAGTGCCCCCTATCATTACATAATATCCTCTGTTATTATAATATACAGTGCCCCTTATATGACATAATGTCCTCTGTTATTATAATATACAGTGCCCCCTATTATTATATAATGTCCTCTCTTATTATAATATACAGTGCCCCCTATCATTACAAAATGTCCTCTCTTATTATAATATACAGTGCCCCTTATATTAAATAATGTCCTCTGTTATTATAATATACAGTGCCCCTTATATTACATAATGTCCTCTGATATTATAATATACAGTGCCCCCTATCATTATATAATGTCCTCTCTTATTATAATATACAGTGCCCCCTATCATTACATAATGTCCTCTGTTACTATAATATACAGTGCCCCTTATATTACATAATGTCCTCTGTTATTATAATATACAGTGCCCCCTATCATTACATAATGTCCCCTGGTATTATAATATACAGTGCCCCCTATCATTACATAATGTCCTCTGTTATTATAATATACAGTGCCCCCTATCATTACATATTGTCCTCTGATATTATAATATACAGTGCCCCTTATATTACATAATGTCCTCTGTTATTATAATATACAGTGCCCCTTATATTACATAATGTCCTCTGTTATTATAATATACAGTGCCCCTTATATTACATAATGTCCTCTGTTATTATAATATACAGTGCCCCTTATAATACATAATGTCCTCTGTTATTATAATATACAGTGCCCCCTATCATTATATAATGTCCTCTCTTATTATAATATACAGTGCCCCCTATCATTACATAATATCCTCTGTTATTATAATATACAGTGCCCCTTATATGACATAATGTCCTCTGTTATTATAATATACAGTGCCCCCTATTATTATATAATGTCCTCTCTTATTAAAATATACAGTGCCCCCTATCATTACAAAATGTCCTCTCTTATTATAATATACAGTGCCCCTTATATTACATAATGTCCTCTGTTATTATAATATACAGTGCCCCTTATATTACATAATGTCCTCTGATATTATAATATACAGTGCCCCCTATCATTATATAATGTCCTCTCTTATTATAATATACAGTGCCCCCTATCATTACATAATGTCCTCTGTTATTATAATATACAGTGCCCCCTATCATTACATAATATCCTCTGTTATTATAATATACAGTGCCCCCTATCATTATATAATGTCCTCTGTTATTATAATATACAGGGCCCCTTATATTACATAATGTCCTCTGTTATTGTAATATACAGTGCCCCTTATATTACATAATGTCCTCTGTTATTATAATATACAGTGCCCCCTATCATTATATAATGTCCTCTCTTATTATAATATACAGTGTCCACTATCATTACATAATATCCTCTGTTATTATAATATACAGTGCCCCTTATATTACATAATGTCCTCTGTTGTTATAATATACAATGCCCCTTATATTACATAATGTCCTCTATTATTATAATATACAGTGCCCCTCATCAATATATAATGTCCTCTCTTATTATAATATACAGTGCCCCCAATCCTTACATAATGTCCTCTGTTATTATAATATACAGTGCCCCCTATCATTACATAATGTCCTCTGTTACTATAATATACAGTGCCCCTTATATTACATAATGTCCTCTGTTATTATAATATACAGTGCCCCCTATCATTATATAATGTCCTCTCTTATTATAATATACAGTGCCCCCTATCATTACATAATGTCTTCTGTTATTATAATATACAGTGCCCCTTATATTACATAATGTCCTCTGTTATTATAATATATAGTGCCCCTTATATTACATAATGTCCTCTGTTATTATTATATATAGTGCCCCTTATATTACATAATGTCCTCTGTTATTATAATATACAGTGCCCCTTATATTACATAATGTCCTCTGTTATTATAATATACAGTGCCCTTTATATTACATAATGTCCTCTGTTATTATAATATACAGTGCGCCTTATATTACATAATGTCTTCTGTTATTATAATATACAGTGCCCCTTATATTTCATAATGTCCTCTGTTATTATAATATACAGTGCCCCTTATATTACATAATGTCCTCTGTTATTATTATATACAGTGCCCCCTATCATTACATAATGTCCTCTGCTATTATAATATACAGTGCCCCTTATATTACATAATGTCCTCTGTTATTATAATATACAGTGCCCCCTATCATTACATAATGTCCTCTGGTATTATAATATACAGTGCCCCCTATCATTACATAATGTCCTCTGTTATTATAATATACAGTGCCCCCTATCATTACATATTGTCCTCTGATATTATAATATACAGTGCCCCTTATATTACATAATGTCCTCTGTTATTATAATATACAGTGCCCCTTATATTACATAATGTCCTCTGTTATTATAATATACAGTGCCCCTTATATTACATAATGTCCTCTGATATTATAATATACAGTGCCCCCTATCATTATATAATGTCCTCTGTTATTATAATATACAGTGCCCCATATCATTACATAATATCCTCTGTTATTATAATATACAGTGCCCCCTATCATTACATAATGTCCTCTGTTATTATAATATACAGGGCCCCTTATATTACATAATGTCCTCTGTTATTGTAATATACAGTGCCCCTTATATTACATAATGTCCTCTGTTATTATAATATACAGTGCCCCTTATATTACATAATGTCCTCTGTTATTATAATATACAGTGCCCCTTATATTACATAATGTCCTCTGTTATTATAATATACAGTGCCCCTTATAATACATAATGTCCTCTGTTATTATAATATACAGTGCCCCCTATCATTATATAATGTCCTCTCTTATTATAATATACAGTGCCCCCTATCATTACATAATATCCTCTGTTATTATAATATACAGTGCCCCTTATATGACATAATGTCCTCTGTTATTATAATATACAGTGCCCCCTATTATTATATAATGTCCTCTCTTATTAAAATATACAGTGCCCCCTATCATTACAAAATGTCCTCTCTTATTATAATATACAGTGCCCCTTATATTACATAATGTCCTCTGTTATTATAATATACAGTGCCCCTTATATTACATAATGTCCTCTGATATTATAATATACAGTGCCCCCTATCATTATATAATGTCCTCTCTTATTATAATATACAGTGCCCCCTATCATTACATAATGTCCTCTGTTATTATAATATACAGTGCCCCCTATCATTACATAATATCCTCTGTTATTATAATATACAGTGCCCCCTATCATTATATAATGTCCTCTGTTATTATAATATACAGGGCCCCTTATATTACATAATGTCCTCTGTTATTGTAATATACAGTGCCCCTTATATTACATAATGTCCTCTGTTATTATAATATACAGTGCCCCCTATCATTATATAATGTCCTCTCTTATTATAATATACAGTGTCCACTATCATTACATAATATCCTCTGTTATTATAATATACAGTGCCCCTTATATTACATAATGTCCTCTGTTGTTATAATATACAATGCCCCTTATATTACATAATGTCCTCTATTATTATAATATACAGTGCCCCTCATCAATATATAATGTCCTCTCTTATTATAATATACAGTGCCCCCAATCCTTACATAATGTCCTCTGTTATTATAATATACAGTGCCCCCTATCATTACATAATGTCCTCTGTTACTATAATATACAGTGCCCCTTATATTACATAATGTCCTCTGTTATTATAATATACAGTGCCCCCTATCATTATATAATGTCCTCTCTTATTATAATATACAGTGCCCCCTATCATTACATAATGTCTTCTGTTATTATAATATACAGTGCCCCTTATATTACATAATGTCCTCTGTTATTATAATATATAGTGCCCCTTATATTACATAATGTCCTCTGTTATTATTATATATAGTGCCCCTTATATTACATAATGTCCTCTGTTATTATAATATACAGTGCCCCTTATATTACATAATGTCCTCTGTTATTATAATATACAGTGCCCTTTATATTACATAATGTCCTCTGTTATTATAATATACAGTGCGCCTTATATTACATAATGTCTTCTGTTATTATAATATACAGTGCCCCTTATATTTCATAATGTCCTCTGTTATTATAATATACAGTGCCCCTTATATTACATAATGTCCTCTGTTATTATTATATACAGTGCCCCCTATCATTACATAATGTCCTCTGCTATTATAATATACAGTGCCCCTTATATTACATAATGTCCTCTGTTATTATAATATACAGTGCCCCCTATCATTACATAATGTCCTCTGGTATTATAATATACAGTGCCCCCTATCATTACATAATGTCCTCTGTTATTATAATATACAGTGCCCCCTATCATTACATATTGTCCTCTGATATTATAATATACAGTGCCCCTTATATTACATAATGTCCTCTGTTATTATAATATACAGTGCCCCTTATATTACATAATGTCCTCTGTTATTATAATATACAGTGCCCCTTATATTACATAATGTCCTCTGATATTATAATATACAGTGCCCCCTATCATTATATAATGTCCTCTGTTATTATAATATACAGTGCCCCATATCATTACATAATATCCTCTGTTATTATAATATACAGTGCCCCCTATCATTACATAATGTCCTCTGTTATTATAATATACAGGGCCCCTTATATTACATAATGTCCTCTGTTATTGTAATATACAGTGCCCCTTATATTACATAATGTCCTCTGTTATTATAATATACAGTGCCCCCTATCATTACATAATGTCCTCTGTTATTATAATATACAGTGCCCCTTATAATACATAATTTCCTCTGTTATAATATACAGTGCCCCCTATCATTATATAATGTCCTCTCTTATTATAATATACAGTGCCCCTATCAATACATAATGTCCTCTGTTATTTTAATATACAGTGCCCCCTATCATTACATAATGTCCTCTGTTATTATAATATACAGTGCCCCTTAAATTACATAATGTCCTCTGTTATTATAATATACAGTGCCCCCTATCATTATATAATGTCCTCTCTTATTATAATATACAGTGCCCCTATCAATACATAATGTCCTCTGTTATTATAATATACAGTGCCCCCTATCATTACATAATATCCTCTGATATTATAATATACAGTGCCCCCTATCATTACATAATGTCCTCTGATATTATAATATACAGTGCCCCCTATCATTATATAATGTCCTCTGTTATTATAATATACAGTGCCCTTTATATTACATAATGTCCTCTGTTATTATAATATACAGTGCCCTTTATATTACATAATGTCCTCTGTTATTATAATATACAGTGCCCCTTATATTACATAATGTCTTCTGTTATTATAATATACAGTGCCCCTTATGTTACATAATGTCCTCTGTTATTATAATATACAGTGCCCCTTATATTACTTAATGTCCTCTGTTATTATAATATATAGTGCCTCTTATATTACATAATGTCCTCTGTTATTATAATATACAGTGCCCCTTATATTACATAATGTCCTCTGTTATTATAATATACAGTGCCCCCTATCATTACATAATGTCCTCTGTTATTATAATATACAGTGCCACTTATATTACATAATGTCCTCTGTTATTATTATATACAGTGCCCCCTATCATTACATAATGTCCTCTGTTATTATAATATACAGTGCCCCTTATATTACATAATGTCCTCTGTTATTATAATATACAGTGCCCCCTATCATTACATAATGTCCCCTGGTATTATAATATACAGTGCCCCCTATCATTACATAATGTCCTCTGTTATTATAATATACAGTGCCCCCTATCATTGCATATTGTCCTCTGATATTATAATATACAGCGCCCCTTATATTACATAATGTCCTCTGTTATTATAATATACAGTGCCCCTTATATTACATAATGTCCTCTGTTATTATAATATACAGTGCCCCTTATATTACATAATGTCCTCTGTTATTATAATATACAGTGCCCCTTATAATACATAATGTCCTCTGTTATTATAATATACAGTGCCCCCTATCATTATATAATGTCCTCTCTTATTATAATATACAGTGCCCCTATCAATACATAATGTCCTCTGTTATTATAATATACAGTGCCCCCTATCATTACATAATATCCTCTGATATTATAATATACAGTGCCCCCTATCATTACATAATGTCCTCTGATATTATAATATACAGTTCCCCCTATCATTATATAATGTCCTCTGTTATTATAATATACAGTGCCCTTTATATTACATAATGTCCTCTGTTATTATAATATACAGTGCCCTTTATATTACATAATGCCCTCTGTTATTATAATATACAGTGCCCCTTATATTACATAATGTCTTCTGTTATTATAATATACAGTGCCCCTTATGTTACATAATGTCCTCTGTTATTATAATATACAGTGCCCCTTATATTACTTAATGTCCTCTGTTATTATAATATATAGTGCCTCTTATATTACATAATGTCCTCTGTTATTATAATATACAGTGCCCCTTATATTACATAATGTGCTCTGTTATTATAATATACAGTGCCCCCTATCATTACATAATGTCCTCTGTTATTATAATATACAGTGCCACTTATCTTACATAATGTCCTCTGTTATTATTATATACAGTGCCCCCTATCATTACATAATGTCCTCTGTTATTATAATATACAGTGCCCCTTATATTACATAATGTCCTCTGTTATTATAATATACAGTGCCCCCTATCATTACATAATGTCCCCTGGTATTATAATATACAGTGCCCCCTATCATTACATAATGTCCTCTGTTATTATAATATACAGTGCCCCCTATCATTACATATTGTCCTCTGATATTATAATATACAGTGCCCCTTATATTACATAATGTCCTCTGTTATTATAATATACAGTGCCCCTTATATTACATAATGTCCTCTGTTATTATAATATACAGTGCCCCTTATATTACATAATGTCCTCTGTTATTATAATATACAGTGCCCCTTATAATACATAATGTCCTCTGTTATTATAATATACAGTGCCCCCTATCATTATATAATGTCCTCTCTTATTATAATATACAGTGCCCCCTATCATTACATAATGTCCTCTGTTATTATAATATACAGTGCCCCCTATCATTACATAATAGCCTCTGTTATTATAATATACAGTGCCCCCTATCATTACATAATGTCCTCTGTTATTATAATATACAGGGCCCCTTATATTACATAATGTCCTCTGTTATTGTAATATACAGTGCCCCTTATATTACATAATGTCCTCTGTTATTATAATATACAGTGCCCCCTATCATTATATAATGTCCTCTCTTATTATAATATACAGTGTCCCCTATCATTACATAATATCCTCTGTTATTATAATATACAGTGCCCCTTATATTACATAATGTCCTCTGTTGTTATAATATACAGTGCCCCTTATATTACATAATGTCTTCTATTATTATAATATACAGTGCCCCTTATCAATATATAATGTCCTCTCTTATTATAATATACAGTGCCCCCAATCCTTACATAATGTCCTCTGTTATTATAATATACAGTGCCCCCTATCATTACATAATGTCCTCTGTTATTATAATATACAGTGCCCCTTATATTACATAATGTCCTCTGTTATTATAATATACAGTGCCCCCTATCATTACATAATGTCTTCTGTTATTATAATATACAGTGCCCCTTATATTACATAATGTCCTCTGTTATTATAATATATAGTGCCCCTTATATTACATAATGTCCTCTGTTATTATTATATATAGTGCCCCTTATATTACATAATGTCCTCTGTTATTATAATATACAGTGCCCCTTATATTACATAATGTCCTCTGTTATTATAATATACAGTGCCCTTTATATTACATAATGTCCTCTGTTATTATAATATACAGTGCCCCTTATATTACATAATGTCTTCTGTTATTATAATATACAGTGCCCCTTATATTACTTAATGTCCTCTGTTATTATAATATATAGTGCCCCTTATATTACATAATGTCCTCTGTTATTATAATATACAGTGCCCCTTATATTACATAATGTCCTCTGTTATTATAATATACAGTGCCCCTTATATTACATAATGTCCTCTGTTATTATAATATACAGTGCCCCTTATAATACATAATGTCCTCTGTTATTATAATATACAGTGCCCCCTATCATTATATAATGTCCTCTCTTATTATAATATACAGTGCCCCCTATCATTACATAATATCCTCTGTTATTATAATATACAGTGCCCCTTATATGACATAATGTCCTCTGTTATTATAATATACAGTGCCCCCTATTATTATATAATGTCCTCTCTTATTATAATATACAGTGCCCCCTATCATTACAAAATGTCCTCTCTTATTATAATATACAGTGCCCCTTATATTAAATAATGTCCTCTGTTATTATAATATACAGTGCCCCTTATATTACATAATGTCCTCTGATATTATAATATACAGTGCCCCCTATCATTATATAATGTCCTCTCTTATTATAATATACAGTGCCCCCTATCATTACATAATGTCCTCTGTTACTATAATATACAGTGCCCCTTATATTACATAATGTCCTCTGTTATTATAATATACAGTGCCCCCTATCATTACATAATGTCCCCTGGTATTATAATATACAGTGCCCCCTATCATTACATAATGTCCTCTGTTATTATAATATACAGTGCCCCCTATCATTACATATTGTCCTCTGATATTATAATATACAGTGCCCCTTATATTACATAATGTCCTCTGTTATTATAATATACAGTGCCCCTTATATTACATAATGTCCTCTGTTATTATAATATACAGTGCCCCTTATATTACATAATGTCCTCTGTTATTATAATATACAGTGCCCCTTATAATACATAATGTCCTCTGTTATTATAATATACAGTGCCCCCTATCATTATATAATGTCCTCTCTTATTATAATATACAGTGCCCCCTATCATTACATAATATCCTCTGTTATTATAATATACAGTGCCCCTTATATGACATAATGTCCTCTGTTATTATAATATACAGTGCCCCCTATTATTATATAATGTCCTCTCTTATTAAAATATACAGTGCCCCCTATCATTACAAAATGTCCTCTCTTATTATAATATACAGTGCCCCTTATATTACATAATGTCCTCTGTTATTATAATATACAGTGCCCCTTATATTACATAATGTCCTCTGATATTATAATATACAGTGCCCCCTATCATTATATAATGTCCTCTCTTATTATAATATACAGTGCCCCCTATCATTACATAATGTCCTCTGTTATTATAATATACAGTGCCCCCTATCATTACATAATATCCTCTGTTATTATAATATACAGTGCCCCCTATCATTATATAATGTCCTCTGTTATTATAATATACAGGGCCCCTTATATTACATAATGTCCTCTGTTATTGTAATATACAGTGCCCCTTATATTACATAATGTCCTCTGTTATTATAATATACAGTGCCCCCTATCATTATATAATGTCCTCTCTTATTATAATATACAGTGTCCACTATCATTACATAATATCCTCTGTTATTATAATATACAGTGCCCCTTATATTACATAATGTCCTCTGTTGTTATAATATACAATGCCCCTTATATTACATAATGTCCTCTATTATTATAATATACAGTGCCCCTCATCAATATATAATGTCCTCTCTTATTATAATATACAGTGCCCCCAATCCTTACATAATGTCCTCTGTTATTATAATATACAGTGCCCCCTATCATTACATAATGTCCTCTGTTACTATAATATACAGTGCCCCTTATATTACATAATGTCCTCTGTTATTATAATATACAGTGCCCCCTATCATTATATAATGTCCTCTCTTATTATAATATACAGTGCCCCCTATCATTACATAATGTCTTCTGTTATTATAATATACAGTGCCCCTTATATTACATAATGTCCTCTGTTATTATAATATATAGTGCCCCTTATATTACATAATGTCCTCTGTTATTATTATATATAGTGCCCCTTATATTACATAATGTCCTCTGTTATTATAATATACAGTGCCCCTTATATTACATAATGTCCTCTGTTATTATAATATACAGTGCCCTTTATATTACATAATGTCCTCTGTTATTATAATATACAGTGCGCCTTATATTACATAATGTCTTCTGTTATTATAATATACAGTGCCCCTTATATTTCATAATGTCCTCTGTTATTATAATATACAGTGCCCCTTATATTACATAATGTCCTCTGTTATTATTATATACAGTGCCCCCTATCATTACATAATGTCCTCTGCTATTATAATATACAGTGCCCCTTATATTACATAATGTCCTCTGTTATTATAATATACAGTGCCCCCTATCATTACATAATGTCCTCTGGTATTATAATATACAGTGCCCCCTATCATTACATAATGTCCTCTGTTATTATAATATACAGTGCCCCCTATCATTACATATTGTCCTCTGATATTATAATATACAGTGCCCCTTATATTACATAATGTCCTCTGTTATTATAATATACAGTGCCCCTTATATTACATAATGTCCTCTGTTATTATAATATACAGTGCCCCTTATATTACATAATGTCCTCTGATATTATAATATACAGTGCCCCCTATCATTATATAATGTCCTCTGTTATTATAATATACAGTGCCCCATATCATTACATAATATCCTCTGTTATTATAATATACAGTGCCCCCTATCATTACATAATGTCCTCTGTTATTATAATATACAGGGCCCCTTATATTACATAATGTCCTCTGTTATTGTAATATACAGTGCCCCTTATATTACATAATGTCCTCTGTTATTATAATATACAGTGCCCCCTATCATTATATAATGTCCTCTCTTATTATAATATACAGTGCCCCCTATCATTACATAATATCCTCTGTTATTATAATATACAGTGCCCCTTATATTACATAATGTCCTCTGTTGTTATAATATACAGTGCCCCTTATATTACATAATGTCCTCTGTTATTATAATATACAGTGCCCCTTATCAATATATAATGTCCTCTCTTATTATAATATACAGTGCCCCCAATCCTTACATAATGTCCTCTGTTATTATAATATACAGTGCCCCCTATCATTACATAATGTCCTCTGTTACTATAATATACAGTGCCCCTTATATTACATAATGTCCTCTGTTATTATAATATACAGTGCCCCCTATCATTATATAATGTCCTCTCTTATTATAATATACAGTGCCCCCTATCATTACATAATGTCTTCTGTTATTATAATATACAGTGCCCCTTATATTACATAATGTCCTCTATTATTATAATATATAGTGCCCCTTATATTACATAATGTCCTCTGTTATTATTATATATAGTGCCCCTTATATTACATAATGTCCTCTATTATTATAATATACAGTGCTCTTTATATTACATAATGTCCTCTGTTATTATAATATACAGTGCTCCTTATATTACATAATGTCTTCTGTTATTATAATATACAGTGCCCCTTATATTACATAATGTCCTCTGTTATTATAATATACAGTGCCCCTTATATTACATAATGTCCTCTGGTATTATAATATACAGTGCCCCCTATCATTACATAATGTCCTCTGTTATTATAATATACAGTGCCCCCTATCATTACATATTGTCCTCTGATATTATAATATACAGTGCCCCTTATATTACATAATGTCCTCTGTTATTATAATATACAGTGCCCCTTATATTACATAATGTCCTCTGTTATTATAATATACAGTGCCCCTTATATTACATAATGTCCTCTGTTATTATAATATACAGTGCCCCCTATCATTACATAATGTCCTCTGGTATTATAATATACAGTGCCCCCTATCATTACATAATGTCCTCTGTTATTATAATATACAGTGCCCCCTATCATTACATATTGTCCTCTGATATTATAATATACAGTGCCCCTTATATTACATAATGTCCTCTGTTATTATAATATACAGTGCCCCTTATATTACATAATGTCCTCTGTTATTATAATATACAGTGCCCCTTATATTACATAATGTCCTCTGTTATTATAATATACAGTGCCCCTTATAATACATAATGTCCTCTGTTATTATAATATACAGTGCCCCCTATCATTATATAATGTCCTCTCTTATTATAATATACAGTGCCCCCTATCATTACATAATATCCTCTCTTATTATAATATACAGTGCCCCTTATATGACATAATATCCTCTGTTATTATAATATACAGTGCCCCTTATATGACATAATGTCCTCTGTTATTATAATATACAGTGCCCCCTATTATTATAAAATGTCCTCTCTTATTATAATATACAGTGCCCCTTATATTACATAATGTCCTCTGTTATTATAATATACAGTGCCCCTTATATTACATAATGTCCTCTGATATTATAATATACAGTGCCCCCTATCATTATATAATGTCCTCTCTTATTATAATATACAGTGCCCCCTATCATTACATAATGTCCTCTGTTATTATAATATACAGTGCCTCCTATCATTACATAATATCCTCTGTTATTATAATATACAGTGCCCCCTATCATTACATAATGTCCTCTGTTATTATAATATACAGGGCCCCTTATATTACATAATGTCCTCTGTTATTGTAATATACAGTGCCCCTTATATTACATAATGTCCTCTGTTATTATAATATACAGTGCCCCCTATCATTATATAATGTCCTCTATTATTATAATATACAGTGTCCCCTATCATTACATAATATCCTCTGTTATTATAATATACAGTGCCCCTTATATTACATAATGTCCTCTGTTATTATAATATACAGTGCCCCCTATCATTACATAATGTCCTCTGTTATTATAATATACAGTGCCCCCTATCATTACATAATATCCTCTGTTATTATAATATACAGTGCCCCCTATCATTACATAATGTCCTCTGTTATTATAATATTTAGTGCCCCTTATATTACATAATGTGCTCTGTGATTATAATATACAGTGCCCCCTATCGTTACATAATGTCCTCTGTTATTATAATATACAGTGCCCCTTTTATTACATAATGTGCTCTGTGATTATAATATACAGTGCCACCTATCATTATATAATGTCCTCTGTTATTATAATATACAGTGCCCTTTATATTACATAATGTCCTCTGATATTATAATATACAGTGCCCCCTATTATTATATAATGTCCTCTGTTATTATAATATACAGTGCCCTTTATATTACATAATGTCCTCTGTTATTATAATATACAGTGCCCCTTATATTACATAATGTCTTCTGTTATTATAATATACAGTGCCCCTTATATTACATAATGTCCTCTGTTATTATAATATACAGTGCCCCTTATATTACATAATGTCCTCTGTTATTATAATATATAGTGCCCCTTATATTACATAATGTCCTCTGTTATTATAATATACAGTGCCCCCTATCATTACATAATGTCCTCTGTTATTATAATATACAGTGCCACTTATATTACATAATGTCCTCTGTTATTATTATATACAGTGCCCCCTATCATTACATAATGTCCTCTGTTATTATAATATACAGTGCCCCTTATATTACATAATGTGCTCTGTGATTATAATATACAGTGCCCCTATCATTACATAATGTCCTCTGTTATTATAATATACAGTGCCCCTTATATTACATAGTGTCCTCTATTATTATAATATACAGTGCCCCTTATATTACATAATGTCCTCTGTTATTATAATATACAGTGCCCCCTATCATTACATAATGTCCTCTGTTATTATAATATACAGTGCCCCCTATCATTATATAATGTCCTCTCTTATTATAATATACAGTGCCCCCTATCATTACATAATGTCCTCTCTTATTATAATATACAGTGACCCCTATCATTACATAATATCCTCTGTTATTATAATATACAGTGCCCCCTATCATTATATAATGTCCTCTCTTATTATAATATACAGTGCCCCTATCAATACATAATGTCCTCTGTTATTATAATATACAGTGCCCTTTATATTACATAATGTCCTCTGTTATTATAATATACAGTGCCCCTTATATTACATAATGTCCTCTGTTATTATAATATACAGTGCCCCCTATTATTATATAATGTCCTCTCTTATTATAATATTCAGTGCCCCCTATCATGACATAATGTCCTCTCTTATTATAATATACAGTGCCCCCTATCATTACATAATATCCTCTGTTATTATAATATACAGTGCCCCCTATCATTATATAATGTTCTCTCCTATTATAATATACAGTGCCCTTATCAATACATAATGTCCTCTGTTATTATAATATACAGTGCCCCCTATCATTACATAATGTCCTCTGTTATTATAATATACAGGGCCCCTTATATTACATAATGTCCTCTGTTATTATAATATACAGTGCCCTTTATATTACATAATGTCCTCTGTTATTATAATATACAGTGCCCCCTATCATTACATAATGTCCTCTGTTATTATAATATACAGTGCCCCTTATATTACATAATGTGCTCTGTGATTATAATATACAATGCCCCCTATCGCTACATAATGTCCTCTGTTATTATAATATACAGTGCCCCTTATATTACATAATGTGCTCTGTGATTATAATATACAGTGCCCCCTATCATTATATAATGTCCTCTGTTATTATAATATACAGTGCCCTTTATATTACATAATGTCCTCTGATATTATAATATACAGTGCCCCCTATCATTATATAATGTCCTCTGTTATTATAATATACAGTGCCCTTTATATTACATAATGTCCTCTGTTATTATAATATACAGTGCCCCTTATATTACATAATGTCTTCTGTTATTATAATATACAGTGCCCCTTATATTACATAATGTCCTCTTTTATTATAATATACAGTGCCCCTTATATTACATAATGTCCTCTGTTATTATAATATATAGTGCCCCTTATATTACATAATGTCCTCTGTTATTATAATATACAGTGCCCCTTATATTACATAGTGTCCTCTGTTATTATAATATACAGTGCCCCCTATCATTACATAATGTCCTCTGTTATTATAATATACAGTGCCACTTATATTACATAATGTCCTCTGTTATTATTATATACAGTGCCCCCTATCATTACATAATGTCCTCTGTTATTATAATATACAGTGCCCCTTATATTACATAATGTCCTCTGTTATTATAATATACAGTGCCCCCTATCATTACATAATGTCCTCTGGTGTTATAATATACAGTGCCCCCTATCATTACATAATGTCCTCTGTTATTATAATATACAGTGCCCCCTATCATTACATATTGTCCTCTGATATTATAATATACAGTGCCTCTTATATTACATAATGTCCTCTGTTATTATAATATACAGTGCCCCTTATATTACATAATGTCCTCTGTTATTATAATATACAGTGCCCCTTATATTACATAATGTCCTCTGTTATTATAATATACAGTGCCCCTTATAATACATAATGTCCTCCGTTATTATAATATACAGTGCCCCCTATCATTATATAATGTCCTCTCTTATTATAATATACAGTGCCCCCTATCATTACATAATATCCTCTGTTATTATAATATACAGTGCCCCTTATATGACATAATTTCCTCTGTTATTATAATATACAGTGCCCCCTATTATTATATAATGTCCTCTCTTATTATAATATACAGTGCCCCCTATCATTACAAAATGTCCTCTCTTATTATAATATACAGTGCCCCTTATATTACATAATGTCCTCTGTTATTATAATATACAGTGCCCCTTAAATTACATAATGTCCTCTGATATTATAATATACAGTGCCCCCTATCATTATATAATGTCCTCTCTTATTATAATATACAGTGCCCCCTATCATTACATAATGTCCTCTGTTATTATAATATACAGTGCCCCCTATCATTATATAATGTCATCTCTTATTATAATATACAGTGTCCCCTATCATTACATAATATCCTCTGTTATTATAATATACAGTGCCCCTTATACTACATAATGTCCTCTGTTATTATAATATACAGTGCCCCCTATCATTACATAATGTCCTCTGTTATTATAATATACAGTGCCCCTTATATTACATAATGTCCTCTATTATTATAATATACAGTGCCCCTTATCATTATATAATGTCCTCTCTTATTATAATATACAGTGCCCCCAATCCTTACATAATGTCCTCTGTTATTATAATATACAGTGCCCCCTATCATTACATAATGTCCTCTGTTATTATAATATACAGTGCCCCTTATATTACATAATGTCCTCTGTTATTATAATATACAGTGCCACTTATATTACATAATGTCCTCTGTTATTATAATATACAGTGCCCCCTATCATTACATAATGTCCTCTGTTATTATAATATACAGTGCCCCCTATCATTACATAATATCCTCTGTTATTATAATATACAGTGCCCCCTATCATTACATAATGTCCTCTGTTATTATAATATACAGTGCCCCTTATATTACATAATGTGCTCTGTGATTATAATATACAGTGCCCCCTATCGTTACATAATGTCCTCTGTTATTATAATATACAGTGCCCCTTATATTACATAATATGCTCTGTGACTATAATATACAGTGCCCCCTATCATTACATAATATCCTCTGATATTATAATATACAGTGCCCCCTATCATTATATAATGTCCTCTGTTATTATAATATACAGTGCCCTTTATATTACATAATGTCCTCTGATATTATAATGTACAGTGCCCCCTATCATTATATAATGTCCTCTGTTATTATAATATACAGTGCCCTTTATATTACATAATGTCCTCTGTTATTATAATATACAGTGCCCCTTATATTACATAATGTCTTCTGTTATTATAATATACAGTGCCCCTTATATTACATAATGTCCTCTGTTATTATAATATACAGTGCCCCTTATATTACATAATGTCCTCTGTTATTATAACATATAGTGCCCCTTATATTACATAATGTCCTCTGTTATTATAATATACAGTGCCCCTTATATTACATAATGTCCTCTGTTATTATAATATACAGTGCCCCCTATCATTACATAATGTCCTCTGTTATTATAATATACAGTGCCACTTATATTACATAATGTCCTCTGTTATTATTATATACAGTGCCCCCTATCATTACATAATGTCCTCTGTTATTATAATATACAGTGCCCCTTATATTACATAATGTCCTCTGTTATTATAATATACAGTGCCCCCTATCATTACATAATGTACTCTGGTATTAAAATATACAGTGCCCCCTATCATTACATAATGTCCTCTGTTATTATAATATACAGTGCCCCCTATCATTACATATTGTCCTCTGATATTATAATATACAGTGCCCCTTATATTACATAATGTCCTCTGTTATTATAATATACAGTGCCCCTTATATTACATAATGTCCTCTGTTATTATAATATACAGTGCCCCTTATATTACATAATGTCCTCTGTTACTATAATATACAGTGCCCCTTATAATACATAATGTCCTCTGTTATTATAATATACAGTGCCCCCTATCATTATATAATGTCCTCTCTTATTATAATATACAGTGCCCCCTATCATTACATAATATCCTCTGTTATTATAATATACAGTGCCCCTTATATGACATAATTTCCTCTGTTATTATAATATACAGTGCCCCCTATTATTATATAATGTCCTCTCTTATTATAATATACAGTGCCCCCTATCATTACAAAATGTCCTCTCTTATTATAATATACAGTGCCCCTTATATTACATAATGTCCTCTGTTATTATAATATACAGTGCCCCTTATATTACATAATGTCCTCTGATATTATAATATACAGTGCCCCCTATCATTATATAATGTCCTCTCTTATTATAATATACAGTGCCCCCTGTCATTACATAATGTCCTCTGTTATTATAATATACAGGGCCCCCTATCATTACATAATGTCCTTTGTTATTGTAATATACAGTGCCCCTTATCATTACATAATGTCCTCTGTTATTATAATATACAGTGCCCCCTATCATTACATATTGTCCTCTGATATTATAATATACAGTGCCCCTTATATTACATAATGTCCTCTGTTATTATAATATACAGTGCCCCTTATATTACATAATGTCCTCTGTTATTATAATATACAGTGCCCCTTATATTACATAATGTCCTCTGTTATTATAATATACAGTGCCCCTTATAATACATAATGTCCTCTGTTATTATAATATACAGTGCCCCCTATCATTATATAATGTCCTCTCTTATTATAATATACAGTGCCCCCTATCATTACATAATATCCTCTGTTATTATAATATACAGTGCCCCTTATATTACATAATGTCCTCTGATATTATAATATAAAGTGCCCCCTATTATTATATAATGTCCTCTCTTATTATAATATACAGTGCCCCCTATCATTACATAATGTCCTCTGTTATTATAATATACAGGGCCCCCTATCATTACATAATGTCCTCTGTTATTGTAATATACAGTGCCCCTTATCATTACATAATGTCCTCTGTTATAATATACAGGGCCCCTTATATTACATAATGTCCTCTGTTATTGTAATATACAGTGCCCCTTATATTACATAATGTCCTCTGTTATTATAATATACAGTGCCCCCTATCATTATATAATGTCCTCTCTTATTATAATATACAGTGTCCCCTATCATTACATAATATCCTCTGTTATTATAATATACAGTGCCCCTTATATTACATAATGTCCTCTGTTATTATAATATACAGTGCCCCCTATCATTACATAATGTCCTCTGTTATTATAATATACAGTGCCCCTTATATTACATAATGTCCTCTATTATTATAATATACAGTGCCCCTTATCATTATATAATGTCCTCTCTTATTATAATATACAGTGCCCCCAATCCTTACATAATGTCCTCTGTTATTATAATATACAGTGCCCCCTATCATTACATAATGTCCTCTGTTATTATAATATACAGTGCCCCTTATATTACATAATGTCCTCTGTTATAATAATATACAGTGCCCCCTATCATTACATAATGTCCTCTGTTATTATAATATACAGTGCCCCTTATATTACATAATGTCCTCTGTTATTATAATATACAGTGCCCCCTATCATTACATAATGTCCTCTGTTATTATAATATACAGTGCCCCTTATATTACATAATGTCCTTTATTATTATAATATACAGTGCCCCCTAACATTATATAATGTCCTCTCTTATCATAATATATAGTGCCCCCTATCATTACATAATGTCCTCTGTTATTATAATATACAGTTCCCCCTATCTTTACATAATATCCTCTGTTATTATAATATACAGTGCCCCCTATCATTGCATAATGTCCTCTGTTATTATAATATACAGTGCCCCTTATATTACATAATGTGTTCTGTGATTATAATATACAGTGCCCCTATCATTACATAATGTCCTCTGTTATTATAATATACAGTGCCCCTTATATTACATAGTGTCCTCTATTATTATAATATACAGTGCCCCTTATATTACATAATGTCCTCTGTTATTATAATATACAGTTCCCCCAATCATTACATAATGTCCTCTGTTATTATAATATACAGTGCCCCCTATCATTACATAATGTCCTCTGTTATTATAATATACAGTGCCCCCTATCATTACATAATATCCTCTGTTATTATAATATACAGTGCCCCCTATCATTACATAATGTCCTCTGTTATTATAATATTTAGTGCCCCTTATATTACATAATGTGCTCTGTGATTATAATATACAGTGCCCCTTTTATTACATAATGTGCTCTGTGATTATAATATACAGTGCCCCCTATCATTATATAATGTCCTCTGTTATTATAATATACAGTGCCCTTTATATTACATAATGTCCTCTGATATTATAATATACAGTGCCCCCTATTATTATATAATGTCCTCTGTTATTATAATATACAGTG
>NW_027440125.1:0-21250 GCF_031893055.1 Leptodactylus fuscus | reverse complement strand
TATTATGTAATATAAGTGGCACTGTATATTATAATAACAGAGGACATTATGTAATGTAAGGGGCACTGTATATTATAATAACAGAGGACATTATGTAAT
This sequence comes from Leptodactylus fuscus, assembly GCF_031893055.1. NCBI lineage: Eukaryota > Metazoa > Chordata > Amphibia > Anura > Leptodactylidae > Leptodactylus > Leptodactylus fuscus. The sequence goes on along the minus strand of NW_027440125.1, from coordinate 21,151 downwards.
ATAAGGGGCACTGTATATTATAATAACATAGGACATTATGTAATGATAGGGGGCACTGTATATTATAATAACAGAGGACATTATGTAATAATTGGGGGCACTGTATATTATAATAAGAGAGGACATTATATAATGATAGGGGGCACTGTATATTATAATAATAGAGGACATTATGTAATATAAGGGGCACTGTATATTATAATAAGAGAGGACATTATATAATGATAGGGGGCACTGTATATTATAATAACAGAGGACATTATGTAATATAAGGGGCACTGTATATTATAATAACAGAGGACATTATGTAATGATAAGGGGGGGCACTGTATATTTTAATAACAGAGGACATTATGTAATGATAGGGGGCACTGTATATTATAATAACAGAGGACATTATGTAATGATAGGGGGCACTGTATATTATAATAACAGAGGACATTATGTAAATATAAGTGGCACTGTATATTATAATAACAGAGGACATTATGTAATATAAAGGGCACTGTATATTATATTAACAGAGGACATTATATAATGATAGGGGGCACTGTATATTATAATAACAGAAGACATTATGTAATATAAGGGGCACTGTATATTATAATAAGAGAGGACATTATGTAATGATAGGGGGCACTGTATATTATAATAAGAGAGGACAGTATGTAATATAAGGGGCACTGTATAATATAATAAGAGAGGACATTATGTAATGATAGGGGGCACTGTATATTATAATAACAGAGGACATTATGTAATATAAGGGGCACTGTATATTATAATAACAGAGGACATTATGTAATGTAAGGGGCACTGTATATTATAATAAGAGAGGACAATATATAATTATAGGGGGCACTGTATATTATAATAACAGAGGACATTATGTAATATAAGGGGCACTGTATATTATAATAACAGAGGACATTATGTAATGATAGGGAGCACTGTATATTATAATAACAGAGGACATTATGTATTAATTGGGGGCACTGTATATTATAATAATAGAGGACATTATGTAATATAAGGGGCACTGTATATTATAATAACAGAGGACATTATGTAATGATAGGGGGCACTGTATATTATAATAAGAGAGGACATTATATAATGATAGGGGGCACTGTATATTATAATAACAGAGGACATTATGTAATATAAGGGGCACTGTATATTATAATAACAGAGGACATTATGTAATGATAGGGGGCACTGTATATTATAATAACAGAGGACATTATGTAATATAAGGGGCACTTTATATTATAATAACAGAGGACATTATGTAATATAAGGGGCACTGTATATTATAATAACAGAGGACATTATGTAATGATAGGGGGCACTGTATATTATAATAACAGAGGACATTATGTAATGATTGGGGGCACTGTATATTATAATAAGAGAGGACATTATATAATGATAGGGGGCACTGTATATTATAATAATAGAGGACATTATGTAATATAAGGGGCACTGTATATTATAATAACAGAGGACATTATGTAATGATAGGGGACACTGTATATTATAATAAGAGAGGACATTATATAATGATAGGGGGCACTGTATATTATAATAACAGAGGACATTATGTAATATAAGGGGCACTGTATATTATAATAACAGAGGACATTATGTAATGATAGGGGGCACTGTATATTATAATAACAGAGGACATTATGTAATATAAGGGGCACTGTATATTATAATAACAGAGGACATTATGTAATATAAAGGGCACTGTATATTATATTAACAGAGGACATTATATAATGATAGGGGGCACTGTATATTATAATAACAGAAGACATTATGTAATATAAGGGGCACTGTATATTATAATAACAGAGGACATTATGTAATGATAGGGGGCACTGTATATTATAATAAGAGAGGACATTATATAATGATAGGGGGCACTGTATATTATAATATCAGAGGACATTATGTTATGATAGGGGGCACTGTATATTATAATAACAGAGGACATTATGTATTGATAGGGGCACTGTATATTATAATAACAGAGGACATTATGTAATATAAGGGGGCACTGTATATTATAATAAGAGAGGACATTATATAATGATAGGGGGCACTGTATATTAAAATAATAGAGGACATTATGTAATATAAGGGGCACTGTATATTATAATAACAGAGGACATTATGTAATGATAGGGGGCACTGTATATTATATTAATAGAGGACATTATGTAATATAAGGGGCACTGTATATTATAATAACAGAGGACATTATGTAATGATGGGGGGCACTGTATATTATAATAAGAGAGGACATTATATAATGATAGGGGGCACTGTATATTATAATAACAGAGGACATTATGTAATATAAGGGGCACTGTATATTATAATAACAGAGGACATTATGTAATGATAGGGGGCACTGTATATTATAATAACAGAGGATATTATGTAATGATAGGGGACACTGTATATTATAATAACAGAGGACATTATGTAATGTTAGTGGACACTGTATATTATAATAACAGAGGACATTATATAATGATAGGGGGCACTGTATATTATAATAACAGAGGACATTATGTAATATAAGGGGCACCCTATATTATAATAACAGAGGACATTATGTAATGATAGGGGGCACTGTATATTATAATAACAGAGGACATTATGTAATATAAGGCCGGGTTCACACGGAGTTACGGGCCGCGAGATTTGGCACGTAGACGCCGCGTGACCCTTTGCGTGCCGTACACGCTCCCATTCATTTCAATGGGAGCGGGGAGCGTATGCGCCGCGCTAGTTTGCGGCCGTGCATTTATTCACGGCCGCAAACTAGCGCGGCGCATACGCTCCCCGCTCCCATTGAAATGAATGGGAGCGTGTACGGCACGCAAAGGGTCACGCGGCGTCTACGTGCCAAATCTCGCGGCACGTAACTCCGTGTGAACCCGACCTAAGGGGCACTGTATATTATAATAACAGAGGACATTATGTAATGATAGGGGGCACTGTATATTATAATAACAGAGGACATTATGTAATATAAGGGGCACTGTATATTATAATAACAGAGGACATTATGTAATATAAAGGGCACTGTATATTATATTAACAGAGGACATTATATAATGATAGGGGGCACTGTATATTATAATAACAGAAGACATTATGTAATATAAGGGGCACTGTATATTATAATAACAGAGGACATTATGTAATGATAGGGGGCACTGTATATTATAATAAGAGAGGACATTATATAATGATAGGGGGCACTGTATATTATAATATCAGAGGACATTATGTTATGATAGGGGGCACTGTATATTATAATAACAGAGGACATTATGTATTGATAGGGGCACTGTATATTATAATAACAGAGGACATTATGTAATATAAGGGGCACTGTATATTATAATAACAGATGACATTATGTAATGATAGGGGGCACTGTATATTATAATAACAGAGGACATTATGTAATAATTGGGGGCACTGTATATTATAATAAGAGAGGACATTATATAATGATAGGGGGCACTGTATATTATAATAATAGAGGACATTATGTAATATAAGGGGCACTGTATATTATAATAACAGAGGACATTATGTAATGATAGGGGGCACTGTATATTATATTAATAGAGGACATTATGTAATATAAGGGGCACTGTATATTATAATAACAGAGGACATTATGTAATGATGGGGGGCACTGTATATTATAATAAGAGAGGACATTATATAATGATAGGGGGCACTGTATATTATAATAACAGAGGACATTATGTAATATAAGGGGCACTGTATATTATAATAACAGAGGACATTATGTAATGATAGGGGGCACTGTATATTATAATAACAGAGGATATTATGTAATGATAGGGGACACTGTATATTATAATAACAGAGGACATTATGTAATGTTAGGGGACACTGTATATTATAATAACAGAGGACATTATATAATGATAGGGGGCACTGTATATTATAATAACAGAGGACATTATGTAATATAAGGGGCACTGTATATTATAATAACAGAGGACATTATGTAATGATAGGGGGCACTGTATATTATAATAACAGAGGACATTATGTAATGATAGGGGGCACTGTATATTATATTAACAGAGGACATTATGTAATATAAGGGGCACTGTATATTATAATAACAGAGGACATTATGTAATGATAGGGGGCACTGTATATTATAATAACAGAGGACATTATGTAATGATAGGGGGCACTGTATATTATAATAACAGAGGACATTATGTAATGATAGGGGGCACTGTATATTATAATAACAGAGGACATTATGTAATATAAGTGGCACTGTATATTATAATAACAGAGGACATTATGTTATATAAGGGGCACTGTATATTATAATAACAGAGGACATTATGTAATATAAGGGGCACTGCATATTATAATAACAGAGGACATTATGTAATATAAGGGGCACTGTATATTATAATAACAGAAGACATTATGTAATATAAGGGGCACTGTATATTATAATAACAGAGGACATTATGTAATATATAGGGCACTGTATATTATAATAACAGAGGACATTATATAATGATAGGGGGCACTGTATATTATAATAATAGAGGACATTATGTAATATAAGGGGCACTGTATATTATAATAACAGAGGACATTATGTAATGATAGGGGGCACTGTATATTATAATAACAGAGGATATTATGTAATGATAGGGGACACTGTATATTATAATAAGAGAGGACATTATATAATGATAGGGGGCACTGTATATTAAAATAACAGAGGACATTATGTAATATAAGGGGCACTGTATATTATAATAACAGAGGACATTATGTAATATAAGGGGCACTGTATATTATAATAACAGAGGACATTATGTAATGATAGGGGACACTGTATATTATAATAACAGAGGACATTATGTATTGATAGGGGCACTGTATATTATAATAAAAGAGGACATTATATAATGATAGGGGGCACTGTATATTATAATAACAGAGGAAATTATGTAATATAATGGGCACTGTATATTATAATAACAAAGGACATTATGTAATGATAGGGGGCACTGTATATTATAATAACAAAGGACATTATGTATTGATAGGGGCACTGTATATTATAATAAGAGAGGACATTATATATTGATAGGGGGCACTGTATATTATAATTACAGAGGAAATTATGTATTATAAGGGGCACTGTATATTATAATAACAGAGGACATTATGTAATGATAGTGGGCACTGTATATTATAATAACAGAGGACATTATGTAATATATGGGGCACTGTATATCATAATAACAGAGGACATTATGTAATATATGGGGCACTGTATATTATAATAACAGAGGACATTATGTAATATAAGGGGCACTGTATATTATAATAACAGAGGACATTATATAATGATAGGGGGCACTGTATATTATAATATCAGAGGACATTATGTAATATAAGGGGCACTGTATATTATAATAACAGAGGACATTATGTAATATAAGGGGCACTGTATATTATAATAACAGAGGACATTATGTAATGATAGGGGGCACTGTATATTATAATAACAGAGGACATTATGTAATATAAGGGGCACTGTATATTAAAATAACAGAGGACATTATGTAATATAAGGGACACTGTATATTATAATAACAGAGGACATTATGTAATGATAGGAGGCACTGTATATTATAATAACAGAGGACATTATGTAATATAAGGGGCACTGTATATTATAATAACAGAGGACATTATATAATGATAGGGGGCACTGTATATTATAATATCAGAGGACATCATGTAATATAAGGGGCACTGTATATTATAATAACAGAGGACATTATGTAATATAAGGGCACTGTATATTATAATAAGAAAGGACATTATGTAATGATAGGGGGCACTGTATATTATAATAAGAGAGGACATTATATAATTATAGGGGGCACTGTATATTATAATAAGAGAGGACATTATGTAATATAAGGGGCACTGTATATTATAATAACAGAGGACATTATGTAATGATAGGGGGCACTTTATATTATAATAACAGAGGACATTATGTAATATAAGGGGCACTGTATATTATAATAACAGAGGACATTATGTAATGATAGGGGGCACTGTATATTATAATAACAGAGGACATTATGTAATGATTGGGGGCACTGTATATTATAATAAGAGAGGACATTATATAATGATAGGGGGCACTGTATATTATAATAATAGAGGACATTATGTAATATAAGGGGCACTGTATATTATAATAACAGAGGACATTATGTAATGATAGGGGGCACTGTATATTATAATAACAGAGGACATTATGTAATATAAGGGGCACTGTATATTATAATAAGAGAGGACATTATGTAATGATAGGGGACACTGTATATTATAATAAGAGAGGACATTATATAATTATAGGGGGCACTGTATATTATAATAACAGAGGACATTATGTAATATAAGGGGCACTGTATACTATAATAACAGAGGACATTATGTAATGATAGGGGGCACTGTATATTATAATAACAGAGGACATTATGTATTAATTGAGGGCACTGTATATTATAATAAAAGAGGACATTATGTAATATAAGGGGCACTGTATATTATAATAACAGAGGACATTATGTAATGATAGGGGGCACTGTATATTATAATAAGAGAGGACATTATATAATGATAGGGGGCACTGTATATTATAATAACAGAGGACATTATGTAATATAAGGGGCACTGTATATTATAATAACAGAGGACATTATGTAATGATAGGGGGCACTGTATATTATAATAACAGAGGACATTATGTAATATAAGGGGCTCTTTATATTATAATAACAGAGGACATTATGTAATATAAGGGGCACTGTATATTATAATAACAGAGGACATTATGTAATGATAGGGGGCACTGTATATTATAATAACAGAGGACATTATGTAATGATTGGGGGCACTGTATATTATAATAAGAGAGGACATTATATAATGATAGGGGGCACTGTATATTATAATAATAGAGGACATTATGTAATGATTGGGGGCACTGTATATTATAATAAGAGAGGACATTATATAATGATAGGGGGCACTGTATATTATAATAACAGAGGACATTATGTAATATAAGGGGCACTGTATATTATAATAACAGAGGACATTATGTAATGATAGGGGGCACTGTATATTATAATAACAGATGACATTATGTAATATAAGGGGCACTGTATATTATAATAACAGAGGACATTATGTAATATAAAGGGCACTGTATATTATATTAACAGAGGACATTATATAATGATAGGGGGCACTGTATATTATAATAACAGAAGACATTATGTAATATAAGGGGCACTGTATATTATAATAACAGAGGACATTATGTAATGATAGGGGGCACTGTATATTATAATAAGAGAGGACATTATATAATGATAGGGGGCACTGTATATTATAATATCAGAGGACATTATGTTATGATAGGGGGCACTGTATATTATAATAACAGAGGACATTATGTATTGATAGGGGCACTGTATATTATAATAACAGAGGACATTATGTAATATAAGGGGCACTGTATATTATAATAACAGATGACATTATGTAATGATAGGGGGCACTGTATATTATAATAACAGAGGACATTATGTAATAATGGGGGGCACTGTATATTATAATAAGAGAGGACATTATATAATGATAGGGGGCACTGTATATTATAATAATAGAGGACATTATATAATGATAGGGGGCACTGTATATTATAATAATAGAGGACATTATGTAATATAAGGGGCACTGTATATTATAATAACAGAGGACATTATGTAATGATAGGGGGCACTGTATATTATAATAACAGAGGACATTATGTAATATAAGGGGCACTTTATATTATAATAACAGAGGACATTATATAATGATAGGGGGCACTGTATATTATAATAATAGAGGACATTATGTAATATAAGGGGCACTGTATATTATAATAACAGAGGACATTATGTCATGATAGGGGGCACTGTATATTATAATAACAGAGGATATTATGTAATGATAGGGGACACTGTATATTATAATAACAGAGGACATTATATAATGATAGGGGGCACTGTATATTATAATAACAGAGGACATTATGTAATATAAGGGGCACCCTATATTATAATAACAGAGGACATTATGTAATGATAGGGGGCACTGTATATTATAATAACAGAGGACATTATGTAATATAAGGGGCACTGTATATTATAATAACAGAGGACATTATGTAATATAAAGGGCACTGTATATTATAATAACAGAGGACATTATGTAATATAAGGGGCACTGTATATTATAATAACAGAGGACATTATGTAATGATAGGGGGCACTGTATATTATAATAACAGAGGACATTATGTAATGATAGGGGGCACTGTATATTATAATAACAGAGGACATTATGTAATATAAGGGGCACTGTATATTATAATAACAGATGACATTATGTAATGATAGGGGGCACTGTATATTATAATAACAGAGGACATTATGTAATGATAGGGGGCACTGTATATTATAATAACAGAGGACATTATGTAATGATAGGGGGCACTGTATATTATAATAACAGAGGACATTATGTAATATAAGTGGCACTGTATATTATAATAACAGAGGACATTATGTTATATAAGGGGCACTGTATATTATAATAACAGAGGACATTATGTAATATAAGGGGCACTGCATATTATAATAACAGAGGACATTATGTAATATAAGGGGCACTGTATATTATAATAACAGAAGACATTATGTAATATAAGGGGCACTGTATATTATAATAACAGAGGACATTATGTAATATATAGGGCACTGTATATTATAATAACAGAGGACATTATGTATTGATAGGGGCACTGTATATTATAATAAAAGAGGACATTATATAATGATAGGGGGCACTGTATATTATAATAACAGAGGAAATTATGTAATATAAGGGGCACTGTATATTATAATAACAAAGGACATTATGTAATGATAGGGGGCACTGTATATTATAATAACAAAGGACATTATGTATTGATAGGGGCACTGTATATTATAATAAGAGAGGACATTATATATTGATAGGGGGCACTGTATATTATAATTACAGAGGAAATTATGTATTATAAGGGGCACTGTATATTATAATAACAGAGGACATTATGTAATGATAGTGGGCACTGTATATTATAATAACAGAGGACATTATGTAATATTTGGGGCACTGTATATTATAATAACAGAGGACATTATGTAATATAAGGGGCACTGTATATTATAATAACAGAGGACATTATATAATGATAGGGGGCACTGTATATTATAATATCAGAGGACATTATGTATTAATTGGGGGCACTGTATATTATAATAACAGAGGACATTATGTAATATAAGGGGCACTGTATATTATAATAACAGAGGACATTATGTAATGATAGGGGGCACTGTATATTATAATAACAGAGGACATTATGTAATATAAGGGGCACTGTATATTAAAATAACAGAGGACATTATGTAATATAAGGGGCACTGTATATTATAATAACAGAGGACATTATGTAATGATAGGGGGCACTGTATATTATAATAACAGAGGACATTATGTAATATAAGGGGCACTGTATATTATAATAACAGAGGACATTATATAATGATAGGGGGCACTGTATATTATAATATCAGAGGACATCATGTAATATAAGGGGCACTGTATATTATAATAACAGATGACATTATGTAATGATTGGGGGCACTGTATATTATAATAAGAGAGGACATTATATAATGATAGGGGGCACTGTATATTATAATAATAGAGGACATTATGTAATATAAGGGGCACTGTATATTATAATAACAGAGGACATTATGTAATGATAGGGGGCACTGTATATTATAATAACAGAGGACATTATGTAATATAAGGGGCACTGTATATTATAATAACAGAGGATATTATGTAATGATAGGGGACACTGTATATTATAATAACAGAAGACATTATGTAATATAAGGGGCACTGTATATTATAATAACAGAGGACATTATGTAATATAAAGGGCACTGTATATTATAATAACAGAGGACATTATATAATGATAGGGGGCACTGTATATTATAATATCAGAGGACATTATGTAATGATAGGGGGCACTGTATATTTTAATAACAGAAGACATTATGTAATATAAGGGGCACTGTTTATTATAATAACAGAGTTCATTATGTAATGATAGGGGGCACTGTATATTATAATAACAGAGGACATTATGTAATATAAGGGGCACTGTATATTATAATAACAGAGGACATTATGTAATGATAGGGGGCACTGTATATTATAATAACAGAGGACATTATGTAATGATAGGGGGCACTGTATATTATAATAACAGAGGACATTATGTAATATAAATGGCACTGTATATTATAATAACAGAGGACATTATGTTATATAAGGGGCACTGTATATTATAATAACAGAGGACATTATGTAATATAAGGGGCACTGTATATTATAATAGCAGAGGACATTATGTAATATAAGGGGCACTGTATATTATAATAACAGAAGACATTATGTAATATAAGGGGCACTGTATATTATAATAACAGAGGACATTATGTAATATAAAGGGCACTGTATATTATAATAACAGAGGACATTATATAATGATAGGGGGCACTGTATATTATAATATCAGAAGCATTATGTAATGATAGGGGGCACTGTATATTATAATAACAGAGGACATTATGTATTGATAGGGGCACTGTATATTATAATAAAAGAGGACATTATATAATGATAGGGGGCACTGTATATTATAATAACAGAGTACATTATGTAATATAAGGGGCACTTTATATTATAATAACAGAGGACATTATGTAATATAAGGGGCACTGTATATTATAATAACAGAGGACATTATGTAATGATAGGAGGCACTGTATATTATAATAACAGAGGACATTATGTAATGTTTGGGGGCACTGTATATTATAATAACAGAGGACATTATGTAATATAAGGGGCACTGTATATTATAATAACAGAGGACATTATGTAATGATAGGGGGCTCTGTATATTATAATAACAGAGGACATTATGTAATATAAGGGGCACTGTATATTATAATAACAGAGGATATTATGTAATGATAGGGGACACTGTATATTATAATAACAGAGGACATTATGTAATATAAGGGGCACTGTATATTATAATAACAGAGGACATTATGTAATATAAGGGGCACTGTATATTATAATAACAGAGGACATTATGTAATGATAGGGGGCACTGTATATTATAATAACAGAGGACATTATGTAATAATAGGGGGCACTGTATATTATAATAACAGAGGACATTATGTAATATAATGGGCACTGTATATTATAATAACAGAGGACATTATGTAATGATAGGGGGCACTGTATATTATAATAACAGAGGACATTATGTAATGATAGGGGGCACTGTATATTATAATAAAAGAGGACATTATGTAATATAAGTGGCACTGTATATTATAATAACAGAGGACATTATGTTATATAAGGGGCACTGTATATTATAATAACAGAGGACATTATGTAATATAAGGGGCACTGTATATTATAATAACAGAGGACATTATGTAATATAAGGGGCACTGTATATTATAATAACAGAGGACATTATGTAATATAAGGGGCACTGTATATTATAATAACAGAGGACATTATATAATGATAGGGGGCACTGTATATTATAATATCAGAGGACATTATGTAATATAAGGGGCACTGTATATTATAATAATAGAGGACATTATGTAATATAAGGGGCACTGTATATTATAATAACAGAGGACATTATGTAATGATAGGGGGCACTGTATATTATAATAACAGAGGACATTATGTATTAATTGGGGGCACTGTATATTATAATAATAGAGGACATTATGTAATATAAGGGGCACTGTATATTATAATAAGAGAGGACATTATATAATGATAGGGGGCACTGTATATTATAATAACAGAGGACATTATGTAATATAAGGGGCACTGTATATTATAATAACAGAGGACATTATGTAATGATAGGGGGCACTGTATATTATAATAACAGAGGACATTATGTAATATAAGGGGCACTGTATATTATAATAACAGAGGACATTATGTAATATAAGGGGCACTGTATACTATAATAACAGAGGACATTATGTAATGATAGGGGGCACTGTATTTTATAATAACAGAGGACATTATGTAATATAAGGGGCACTGTATATTATAATAACAGAGGACATTATATAATGATAGGGGGCACTGTATATTATAATATCAGAGGACATCATGTAATATAAGGGGCACTGTATATTATAATAAGAGAGGACATTATGTAATTATAGGGGGCACTGTATATTATAATAACAGATGACATTATGTAATATAAGGGGCACTGCATATTATAATAACAGAGGATATTATGTAATGATAGGGGGCACTGTATATTATAATAACAGAGGACATTATGTATTAATTGGGGGCACTGTATATTATAATAATAGAGGACATTATGTAATATAAGGGGCACTGTATATTATAATAACAGAGGACATTATGTAATGATAGGGGGCAGTGTATATTATAATAACAGAGGACATTATGTAATGATAGGGGGCACTGTATATTATAATAACAGAGGTCATTATGTAACATAAGGGGCACTTTATATTATATTAACATAGGACATTATGTAATATAAGGGGCACTGTATATTATAATAACAGAGGACATTATGTAATGATAGGGGGCACTGTATATTATAATAACAGAGGACATTATGTAATGATTGGGGGCACTGTATATTATAATAAGAGAGGACATTATATAATGATAGGGGGCACTGTATATTATAATAATAGAGGACATTATGTAATATAAGGGGCACTGTATATAATAATAACAGAGGACATTATGTAATGATAGGGGGCACTGTATATTATAATAACAGAGGACATTATGTAATATAAGGGGCACTGTATATTATAATAACAGAGGATATTATGTAATGATAGGGGACACTGTATATTATAATAAGAGAGGACATTATATAATGATAGGGGGCACTGTATATTATAATAATAGAGGACATTATGTAATATAAGGGGCACTGTATATTATAATAACAGAGGACATTATGTAATATAAGGGGCACTGTATATTATAATAACAGAGGACATTATGTAATATAAGGGGCACTGTATATTATAATAACAGAGGACATTATGTAATATAAGGGGCACTGTACATTATAATAACAGAGGACATTATGTAATGATAATGGGCACTGTATATTATAATAACAGAGGACATTATGTAATATAAGGGGCACTGTATATTATAATAACAGAGGACATTATGTAATATAAGGGGCACTGTATATTATAATATCAGAGGACATTATGTAATATAAGGGGCACTGTATATTATAATAAGAGAGGACATTATGTAATGATAGGGGGCACTGTATATTATAATAACAGAGGACATTATGTAATATAAGGGGCACTGTATATTATAATAACAGAGGACATTATGTAATGATAGGGGGCACTGTATATTATAATAACAGAGGACATTATGTAATGATAGGGGGCACTGTATATTATAATAACAGAGGACATTATGTAATATAAGTGGCACTGTATATTATAATAACAGAGGACATTATGTAATATAAGGGGCACTGTATATTATAATAACAGAGGACATTATGTAATATAAGGGGCACTGTATATTATAATAACAGAAGACATTATGTTATATAAGGGGCACTGTATATTATAATAACAGAGGACATTATGTAATATAAGGGGCACTGTATATTATAATAACAGAGGACATTATGTAATATAAGGGGCACTGTATATTATAATAACAGAGGACATTATGTAATATAAGGGGCACTGTATATTATAATAACAGAGGACATTATATAATGATAGGGGGCACTGTATATTATAATATCAGAGGACATTATGTAATATAAGGGGCACTGTATATTATAATAATAGAGGACATTATGTAATATAAGGGGCACTGTATATTATAATAACAGAGGACATTATGTAATGATAGGGGGCACTGTATATTATAATAACAGAGGACATTATGTATTAATTGGGGGCACTGTATATTATAATAATAGAGGACATTATGTAATATAAGGGGCACTGTATATTATAATAAGAGAGGACATTATATAATGATAGGGGGCACTGTATATTATAATAACAGAGGACATTATGTAATATAAAAGGCACTGTATATTATAATAACAGAGGACATTATGTAATGATAGGGGGCACTTTATATTATAATAACAGAGGACATTATGTAATATAAGGGGCACTGTATATTATAATAACAGAGGACATTATGTAATGATAGGGGGCACTGTATATTATAATAACAGAGGACATTATGTAATGATTGGGGGCACTGTATATTATAATAAGAGAGGACATTATATAATGATAGGGGGCACTGTATATTATAATAATAGAGGACATTATGTAATATAAGGGGCACTGTATATTATAATAACAGAGGACATTATGTAATGATAGGGGGCACTGTATATTATAATAACAGAGGACATTATGTAATATAAGGGGCACTGTATATTATAATAAGAGAGGACATTATGTAATCATAGGGGACACTGTATATTATAATAAGAGAGGACATTATATAATTATAGGGGGCACTGTATATTATAATAACAGAGGACATTATGTAATATAAGGGGTACTGTATATTATAATAACAGAGGACATTATGTAATGATAGGGGGCACTGTATATTATAATAACAGAGGACATTATGTATTAATTGGGGGCACTGTATATTATAATAAAAGAGGACATTATGTAATATAAGGGGCACTGTATATTATAATAACAGAGGACATTATGTAATGATAGGGGGCACTGTATATTATAATAAGAGAGGACATTATATAATGATAGGGGGCACTGTATATTATAATAACAGAGGACATTATGTAATATAAGGGGCACTGTATATTATAATAACAGAGGACATTATGTAATGATAGGGGGCACTGTATATTATAATAACAGAGGACATTATGTAATATAAGGGGCACTTTATATTATAATAACAGAGGACATTATGTAATATAAGGGGCACTGTATATTATAATAACAGAGGACATTATGTAATGATTGGGGGCACTGTATATTATAATAAGAGAGGACATTATATAATGATAGGGGGCACTGTATATTATAATAATAGAGGACATTATGTAATGATTGGGGGCACTGTATATTATAATAACAGAGCACATTATGTAATGATAGTGGGCACTGTATATTATAATAACAGAGGACATTATGTAATATAAGGGGCACTGTATATTATAATAACAGAGGATATTATGTAATGATAGGGGACACTGTATATTATAATAAGAGAGGACATTATATAATAATAGGGGGCACTGTATATTATAATAACAGAGGACATTATGTAATATAAGGGGCACTGTATATTATAATAACAGAGGACATTATGTAATGATAGGGGGCACTGTATATTATAATAACAGAGGACATTATGAAATATAAGGGGCACTGTATATTATAATAACAGAGGACATTATGTAATATAAGGGGCACTGTATATTATAATAACAGAGGACATTATGTAATGATAGGGGGCACTGTATATTATAATATCAGAGGACATTATGTAATGATAGGGGGCAATGTATATTATAACAACAGAGGACATTATGTATTATAAGGGGCACTGTATATTATAATAACAGAGGACATTATGTAATGATAGGGGGCACTGTATATTATAATAACAGAGGACATTATGTAATGATAGGGGGCACTGTATATTATAATAACAGAGGACATTATGTAATATAAGTGGCACTGTATATTATAATAACAGAGGACATTATATAATGATAGGGGGCACTGTATATTATAATATCAGAGGACATTATGTAATGATAGGGGGCACTGTATATTATAATAACAGAGGACATTATGTATTGATAGGGGCACTGTATATTATAATAAAAGAGGACATTATATAATGATAGGGGGCACTGTATATTTTAATAACAGAGGACATTATGTAATATAAGGGGCACTTTATATTATAATAACAGAGGACATTATGTAATATAAGGGGCACTGTATATTATAATAACAGAGGACATTATGTAATGATAGGGGGCACTGTATATTATAATAACAGAGGACATTATGTAATGATTGGGGGCACTGTATATTATAATAAGAGAGGACATTATATAATGATAGGGGGCACTGTATATTATAATAATAGAGGACATTATGTAATATAAGGGGCACTGTATATTATAATAACAGAGGACATTATGTAATGATAGGGGGCACTGTATATTATAATAACAGAGGACATTATGTAATATAAGGGGCACTGTATATTATAATAACAGAGGATATTATGTAATGATAGGGGACACTGTATATTATAATAACAGAAGACATTATGTAATATAAGGGGCACTGTATATTATAATAACAGAGGACATTATGTAATATAAAGGGCACTGTATATTATAATAACAGAGGACATTATATAATGATAGGGGGCACTGTATATTATAATATCAGAGGACATTATGTAATGATAGGGGGCACTGTATATTTTAATAACAGAAGACATTATGTAATATAAGGGGCACTGTTTATTATAATAACAGAGTTCATTATGTAATGATAGGGGGCACTGTATATTATAATAACAGAGGACATTATGTAATATAAGGGGCACTGTATATTATAATAACAGAGGACATTATGTAATGATAGGGGGCACTGTATATTATAATAACAGAGGACATTATGTAATGATAGGGGGCACTGTATATTATAATAACAGAGGACATTATGTAATATAAATGGCACTGTATATTATAATAACAGAGGACATTATGTTATATAAGGGGCACTGTATATTATAATAACAGAGGACATTATGTAATATAAGGGGCACTGTATATTATAATAGCAGAGGACATTATGTAATATAAGGGGCACTGTATATTATAATAACAGAAGACATTATGTAATATAAGGGGCACTGTATATTATAATAACAGAGGACATTATGTAATATAAAGGGCACTGTATATTATAATAACAGAGGACATTATATAATGATAGGGGGCACTGTATATTATAATATCAGAAGCATTATGTAATGATAGGGGGCACTGTATATTATAATAACAGAGGACATTATGTATTGATAGGGGCACTGTATATTATAATAAAAGAGGACATTATATAATGATAGGGGGCACTGTATATTATAATAACAGAGGACATTATGTAATATAAGGGGCACTTTATATTATAATAACAGAGGACATTATGTAATATAAGGGGCACTGTATATTATAATAACAGAGGACATTATGTAATGATAGGAGGCACTGTATATTATAATAACAGAGGACATTATGTAATGTTTGGGGGCACTGTATATTATAATAACAGAGGACATTATGTAATATAAGGGGCACTGTATATTATAATAACAGAGGACATTATGTAATGATAGGGGGCTCTGTATATTATAATAACAGAGGACATTATGTAATATAAGGGGCACTGTATATTATAATAACAGAGGATATTATGTAATGATAGGGGACACTGTATATTATAATAACAGAGGACATTATGTAATATAAGGGGCACTGTATATTATAATAACAGAGGACATTATGTAATATAAGGGGCACTGTATATTATAATAACAGAGGACATTATGTAATGATAGGGGGCACTGTATATTATAATAACAGAGGACATTATGTAATGATAGGGGGCACTGTATATTATAATAACAGAGGACATTATGTAATATAAGGGGCACTGTATATTATAATAACAGAGGACATTATGTAATGATAGGGGGCACTGTATATTATAATAACAGAGGACATTATGTAATGATAGGGGGCACTGTATATTATAATAACAGAGGACATTATGTAATATAAGTGGCACTGTATATTATAATAACAGAGGACATTATGTTATATAAGGGGCACTGTATATTATAATAACAGAGGACATTATGTAATATAAGGGGCACTGTATATTATAATAACAGAGGACATTATGTAATATAAGGGGCACTGTATATTATAATAACAGAGGACATTATGTAATATAAGGGGCACTGTATATTATAATAAAAGAGGACATTATATAATGATAGGGGGCACTGTATATTATAATATCAGAGGACATTATGTAATATAAGGGGCACTGTATATTATAATAATAGAGGACATTATGTAATATAAGGGGCACTGTATATTATAATAACAGAGGACATTATGTAATGATAGGGGGCACTGTATATTATAATAACAGAGGACATTATGTATTAATTGGGGGCACTGTATATTATAATAATAGAGGACATTATGTAATATAAGGGGCACTGTATATTATAATAAGAGAGGACATTATATAATGATAGGGGGCACTGTATATTATAATAACAGAGGACATTATGTAATATAAGGGGCACTGTATATTATAATAACAGAGGACATTATGTAATGATAGGGGGCACTGTATATTATAATAACAGAGGACATTATGTAATATAAGGGGCACTGTATATTATAATAACAGAGGACATTATGTAATATAAGGGGCACTGTATATTATAATAACAGAGGACATTATGTAATGATAGGGGGCACTGTATTTTATAATAACAGAGGACATTATGTAATATAAGGGGCACTGTATATTATAATAACAGAGGACATTATATAATGATAGGGGGCACTGTATATTATAATATCAGAGGACATCATGTAATATAAGGGGCACTGTATATTATAATAAGAGAGGACATTATGTAATTATAGGGGGCACTGTATATTATAATAACAGATGACATTATGTAATATAAGGGGCACTGTATATTATAATAACAGAGGATATTATGTAATGATAGGGGGCACTGTATATTATAATAACAGAGGACATTATGTATTAATTGGGGGCACTGTATATTATAATAATAGAGGACATTATGTAATATAAGGGGCACTGTATATTATAATAACAGAGGACATTATGTAATGATAGGGGGCAGTGTATATTATAATAACAGAGGACATTATGTAATGATAGGGGGCACTGTATATTATAATAACAGAGGTCATTATGTAACATAAGGGGCACTTTATATTATATTAACAGAGGACATTATGTAATATAAGGGGCACTGTATATTATAATAACAGAGGACATTATGTAATGATAGGGGGCACTGTATATTATAATAACAGAGAACATTATGTAATGATTGGGGGCACTGTATATTATAATAAGAGAGGACATTATATAATGATAGGGGGCACTGTATATTATAATAATAGAGGACATTATGTAATATAAGGGGCACTGTATATTATAATAACAGAGGACATTATGTAATGATAGGGGGCACTGTATATTATAATAACAGAGGACATTATGTAATATAAGGGGCACTGTATATTATAATAACAGAGGATATTATGTAATGATAGGGGACACTGTATATTATAATAAGAGAGGACATTATATAATGATAGGGGGCACTGTATATTATAATAATAGAGGACATTATGTAATATAAGGGGCACTGTATATTATAATAACAGAGGACATTATGTAATATAAGGGGCACTGTATATTATAATAACAGAGGACATTATGTAATATAAGGGGCACTGTATATTATAATAACAGAGGACATTATGTAATATAAGGGGCACTGTACATTATAATAACAGAGGACATTATGTAATGATAATGGGCACTGTATATTATAATAACAGAGGACATTATGTAATATAAGGGGCACTGTATATTATAATAACAGAGGACATTATGTAATATAAGGGGCACTGTATATTATAATATCAGAGGACATTATGTAATATAAGGGGCACTGTATATTATAATAAGAGAGGACATTATGTAATGATAGGGGGCACTGTATATTATAATAACAGAGGACATTATGTAATATAAGGGGCACTGTATATTATAATAACAGAGGACATTATGTAATGATAGGGGGCACTGTATATTATAATAACAGAGGACATTATGTAATGATAGGGGGCACTGTATATTATAATAACAGAGGACATTATGTAATATAAGTGGCACTGTATATTATAATAACAGAGGACATTATGTAATATAAGGGGCACTGTATATTATAATAACAGAGGACATTATGTAATATAAGGGGCACTGTATATTATAATAACAGAAGACATTATGTTATATAAGGGGCACTGTATATTATAATAACAGAGGACATTATGTAATATAAGGGGCACTGTATATTATAATAACAGAGGACATTATGTAATATAAGGGGCACTGTATATTATAATAACAGAGGACATTATGTAATATAAGGGGCACTGTATATTATAATAACAGAGGACATTATATAATGATAGGGGGCACTGTATATTATAATATCAGAGGACATTATGTAATATAAGGGGCACTGTATATTATAATAATAGAGGACATTATGTAATATAAGGGGCACTGTATATTATAATAACAGAGGACATTATGTAATGATAGGGGGCACTGTATATTATAATAACAGAGGACATTATGTATTAATTGGGGGCACTGTATATTATAATAATAGAGGACATTATGTAATATAAGGGGCACTGTATATTATAATAAGAGAGGACATTATATAATGATAGGGGGCACTGTATATTATAATAACAGAGGACATTATGTAATATAAGGGGCACTGTATATTATAATAACAGAGGACATTATGTAATGATAGGGGGCACTGTATATTATAATAACAGAGGACATTATGTAATATAAGGGGCACTGTATATTATAATAACAGAGGACATTATGTA